>NW_027395365.1:0-129110 GCF_047511655.1 Castor canadensis
CACACTCACTTGCAAACACCTGCACATTCTCACACACCTCCCCACACCAAAACACAATGTCACACACTAACTCATTCACACTAACTCTCGCACCCATGAACAAAGAAATTCATGTTCAAATACACATGTACACACAGATGCAGTCACACATTCACTCACATACACCCACCAACACCCCAAAACTCACACTCACACTCACCCACACATGACTCCCTTGCAATCACATGCACACCTACAGAGAAAAAAATTACAGACGCTCGCACACTCACATTTACACTCCCGCACAGTCACTTACACACACATTCAAA
The DNA here is from genome assembly GCF_047511655.1 of Castor canadensis. Taxonomy (NCBI): domain Eukaryota; kingdom Metazoa; phylum Chordata; class Mammalia; order Rodentia; family Castoridae; genus Castor; species Castor canadensis. Next base: position 309 of record NW_027395365.1, read on the forward strand.
ACTCACACGCTCATACACCTACACGTTTACACATTTACTCTGTCTCGCACTCACACACAAACACCCTCCAAAGCATTTGAATCCATACTCAGACACACATGCCAACCCACTAAGACACATCACACAAATACACACACTCACCCCTCACATACACATTCAAACACACACAGACACACAAGCCAACTCACAAAAACAAAATTCTCACATTGACTCTGTCACTCACACTCACACACTCAACACCACATGCAATCACACACACACAGAAACACAAACACACACGGGAATACGCTCTCTCGCATTCACTGAAACACACATTTATACACCCTCTTACACACCCACACACACAGAAATACAGACTCACAAACATGTGCCCATACAATCACACATATGCACCCCGTCATTCACTCACACATTCATACTCACTCACACTCAAAAACAGACTCACACACCCACACCCACACACAGAAATACATACTCACAAATATACGCACATACAGTCACACCTATGTCCCCACTCTTACTCCGACTCACACACTCATACCCCCTTACTCAAAAATAGACTCACACCTCTACACACACAAAAATACACATTCACAAACAGGTACATACAATATCACATATGTACCCCCTTTCCGTCACTCAAACATTTATACTCACTCACACTCAAAAAGAGATTCAAACACCTACACACACACAAATACCCACTCACAAGCATATACACCTACAAACACAAATGCCCACATGCACAGATGACAACACACACTCATGCACACCCATACAAACCCATGAACACCAACACTCACACACCCACCCTCACACCAAACGCATTCACATGCTTTCACACTCACACACACAAACACACACACACCCTTGAATTCATACTCTTACCCATAAGCCAACCCACTAAGACCCATCAGTCACACACACCCACACATAACTCACACACATTGAAATACGTACTGAAACACAGAAGCCAACTCCCACGAATAAAACTCTCACGCAGACTGTCACTGACACACACTCACCGACACATGCTATCAAACGTACACACACAAACACAGACACACTCTCTCACATTCCCTCAAACTCAGATACAAACACCCACACTTACACACTCACACACGCGGAAATATGCACTCACAAGTATACACACATACAATCACACATAGGTACCCACTCTCACTCTCACTCACACAGTCATACGCACTTACTTAAAAATAGACTCACACCTATACACACACAAAAAGGCACACTCACAAGCATATACACGTCAAAACACAAGCACACATGCCAACACACAGTCACACATTACACACGTACAGAAATACACACTCACATATATACGCACATACAATCACACATTATGCACACCTGTCACTCACTCACACCTTCGTACTCACTCGCACTCAAAAGTAGACTCACACACCTACACACACACAGAAATACACACTCACAAATATACACACATACAATCACACAATTTACCCACTCTAACTCTGACTCACACAGTCATACTCACTCACTCAAAGATAGACTCACACCTATACACACACAAGAATATACACTCCCAGGCATATACACATGAAAACACAAACACACATGCACCGATGCCAACAGTCACACACACTTTACACACTTATAAACACAGAAGTCACACACTCACCTCACAAACATATGTACATGCCTTATCACATATGTACCCCCTTTCAGTCACTCACACATTTATACTCACTCACACTCAAAAATAATCTCAAACACCTACACACACAAATACGCACTCACAAGCCTATGCACATACAAACATAATCACACACATACACAGATGCCAACACACCTGCACACACCCATACACACACTCAAAAGCACACACACATTCACCCTCACACACATATGAACCTACATGTACACACAAATGCACGAGTACAAACACAAACACAACACACAGACACATAACGCAAAACACAGTATTGTACACATCACACACCAGCACACACAAAAACCCTTACACAAAAACATTCATATACATACACCCTTGGACACAAGCACTCACACACCAACATACACACTTACACAGTAAGTCACAAACACTCACACTCAAAAATAGGCTCACACACCTACACACACACAGAAATACACACTCAACACTATACGCACATACAATCACACATATGTACCTACTCTCGCTCTCACTCACATATTCATACGTACTCAAAAATGGACTCGCACCTATACACACACAAAATTACATACTCACAAGCATATACACATGAAAACACAAACACACATACACAGATGCCAACACACAGTCACACACACCCTTACACACTTATAACCACACAAGTCACACACTCACCCTCACACACACTTACACACATGAACATACACATGCAGACATTCACACTCTCTCACACACACACTCACCCACAAACTCACCCACAATATTGAATCGATACTCAAACCCGAGGCAACACACTGACACACATCACAAACGCACACCCGTTCCCATCTCACACAGACACACGTACACACCCATACACACACACACTGACTCATTCACAAACACTCACAGCCATACACACTCAGATATGTACACGTACACACACCCAAACGTCCACAATCACAAACATAGATGCACACGCTCATTCAGGCACATATTTACAAATTCACACTCAAATGTAATCAGACACGTACAAACACAGAAACACACACAGATATAAACAAACACTAACACACATGCGAACACACACAGGAGACAACACACACACCCCTACCCTCACATTCACACACTCACAGAAAAACACAATCACACTTAAAAAACACACGTGCATACGCAGACATGTGAATACACCCAAGCCAACACAGTAACATACAAATGCACTCATTCACTGACTCTCATACTCACCCACATATCTCCCACTGCATGCACTCACACACATACACACACACGCACACACTCACACCAATGCACACAATAACCAACCTCACACAATCATTCACACTCCCGCACCCAAGTACCAATGCACACTCAATCCCAAACTCACTGACACACTCACTTGCAAACGCCTGCACATTCTCACACACCTCCCCACACCAAAACACAATGTCACACACTAACTCATTCACACTAACTCTCGCACCCATGAACAAAGAAATTCATGTTCAAATACACATGTACACACAGATGCAGTCACACATTCACTCACATACACCCACCAACACCCCAAAACTCACACTCACCCACACAAGACTCCCTTGCAATCACATGCACACCTACAGAGAAAAAATTCCAGACGCTCGCACACTCACATTTACACTCCCGCACAGTCACTTACACACACATTCAAAACTCACACGCTCATACACCTACACGTTTACACATTTACTCTGTCTCGCACTCACACACAAACACCCTCCAAAGCATTTGAATCCATACTCAGACACACATGCCAACCCACTAAGACACATCACACAAATACACACACTCACCGCTCACATACACTTTCAAACACACACAAACACACAAGCCAACTCACAAAAACAAAATTCTCACATTGACTCTGTCACTCACACTCACACACTCAACACCACATGCAATCACACACACACAGAAACACAAACACACACGGGAATACGCTCTCTCGCATTCACTGAAACACACATTTATGCACCCTCTTACACACCCACACACACAGAAATACGGACTCACAAACATAGGCCCGTACAATCACACCTATGTACCCCGTCATTCACTCACACATTCATACTCACTCACACTCAAAAACAGACTCACACACCCACACCCACACACAGAAATACATACTCACAAATATACGCACATACAGTCACACCTATGTCCCCACTCTTACTCCGACTCACACACTCATACCCCCTTACTCAAAAATAGACTCACACCTCTACACACACAAAAATACACACTCACAAACAGGTACATACAATATCACATATGTACCCCCTTTCCGTCACTCAAACATTTATACTCACTCACACTCAAAAAGAGATTCAAACACCTACCCACACACAAATACCCACTCACAAGCATATACACCTACAAACACAAATGCCCACATGCACAGATGACAACACACACTCATGCACACCCATACAAACCCATGAACACCAACACTCACACACCCACCCTCACACCAAACGCATTCACATGCTTTCACACTCACACACACAAACACACACACACCCTTGAATTCATACTCTGACCCATAAGCCAACCCACTAAGACCCATCAGTCACACACACCCACACATAACTCACACACATTGAAATACGTACTGAAACACAGAAGCCAACTCCCACGAATAAAACTCTCACGCAGACTGTCACTGACACACACTCACCGACACATGCTATCAAACGTACACACACAAACACAGACACACTCTCTCACATTCCCTCAAACTCAGATACAAACACCCACACTTACACACTCACACACGCAGAAATATGCACTCACAAGTATACACACATACAATCACACATAGGTACCCACTCTCACTCTCACTCACACAGTCATACGCACTTACTTAAAAATTGACTCACACCTATACACACACAAAAAGGCACACTCACAAGCATATACACGTAAAAACACAAGCACACATGCCAACACACAGTCACACATTACACACGTACAGAAATACACACTCACATATATACGCACATACAATCACACATTATGCACACCTGTCACTCACTCACACCTTCGTACTCACTCGCACTCAAAAGTAGACTCACACACCTACACACACACAGAAATACACACTCACAAATATACACACATACAATCACTCAATTTACCCACTCTAACTCTGACTCACACAGTCATACTCACTCAAAGATAGACTCACACCTATACACACACACAAGAATATACACTCCCAGGCATATACACATGAAAACACAAACACACATGCACCGATGCCCACAGTCACACACACCTTTACACACTTATAAACACAGAAGTCACACACTCACCTCACAAACATATGTACATGCCATATCACATATGTACCCCCTTTCAGTCACTCACACATTTATACTCACTCACACTCAAAAATAATCTCAAACACCTACACACACAAATACGCACTCACAAGCCTATGCACAACATACAAACGTAAACACACACATACACAGATGCCAACACAGCTGCACACACCCATACACACACTCAAAAGCACACACACATTCACCCTCACACACATATGAACCTACACGTACACACAAATGCACGAGTACAAACACAAACACAACACACAGACACATAACGCAAAACACAATATTGTACACATCACACACCAGCCCACACAAAAACCCTTACACAAAAACATTCATATACATACACCCTTGGACACAAGCACTCACACACCAACATACACACTTACACAGTAAGTCACAAACACTCACACTCAAAAATAGGCTCACACACCTACACACACACAGAAATACACACTCAACACTATACGCACATACAATCACACATATGTACCTACTCTCGCTCTCACTCACATATTCATACGTACTCAAAAATGGACTCGCACCTATACACACACAAAATTACACACTCACAAGCATATACACATGAAAACACAAACACACATACACAGATGCCAACACACAGTCACACACACCCTTACACACTTATAACCACACAAGTCACACACTCACCCTCACACACACTTACACACATGAACATACACATGCAGACATTCACACTCTCTCACACACACACTCACCCACAAACTCACCCACAATATTGAATCGATACTCAAACCCGAGGCAACACACTGACACACATCACAAACGCACACCCGTTCCCATCTCACACACACACACGTACACACCCATACACACACACACTGACTCATTCACAAACACTCACAGCCATACACACTCAGATATGTACACGTACACACACCCAAACGTCCACAATCACAAACATAGATGCACACGCTCATTCAGGCACATATTTACAAATTCACACTCAAATGTAATCAGACACGTACAAACACAGAAACACACACAGATATAAACAAACACTAACACACATGCGAACACACACAGGAGACAACACACACACCCCTACCCTCACATTCACACACTCACAGAAAAACACAATCACACTTAAAAAACACACGTGCATACGCAGACATGTGAATACACCCAAGCCAACACAGTAACATACAAATGCACTCATTCACTGACTCTCATACTCACCCACATATCTCCCACTGCATGCACTCACACACATACACACACACACGCACACACTCACACCAACGCACACAAGAACCAACCTCACACAATCATTCACACTCCCGCACCCAAGCACCAACGCCCACTCAATCCCAAACTCACTGACACACTCACTTGCAAACGCCTGCACATTCTCACACACCTCCCCACACCAAAACACAATGTCACACACTAACTCATTCACACTAACTCTCGCACCCATGAACAAAGAAATTCATGTTCAAATACACATGTACACACAGATGCAGTCACACATTCACTCACATACACCCACCAACACCCCAAAACTCACACTCACACTCACCCACACATGACTCCCTTGCAATCACATGCACACCTACAGAGAAAAAAATTACAGACGCTCGCACACTCACATTTACACTCCCGCACAGTCACTTACACACACATTCAAAACTCACACGCTCATACACCTACACGTTTACACATTTACTCTGTCTCGCACTCACACACAAACACCCTCCAAAGCATTTGAATCCATACTCAGACACACATGCCAACCCACTAAGACACATCACACAAATACACACACTCACCCCTCACATACACATTCAAACACACACAGACACACAAGCCAACTCACAAAAACAAAATTCTCACATTGACTCTGTCACTCACACTCACACACTCAACACCACATGCAATCACACACACACAGAAACACAAACACACACGGGAATACGCTCTCTCGCATTCACTGAAACACACATTTATACACCCTCTTACACACCCACACACACAGAAATACAGACTCACAAACATGTGCCCATACAATCACACATATGCACCCCGTCATTCACTCACACATTCATACTCACTCACACTCAAAAACAGACTCACACACCCACACCCACACACAGAAATACATACTCACAAATATACGCACATACAGTCACACCTATGTCCCCACTCTTACTCCGACTCACACACTCATACCCCCTTACTCAAAAATAGACTCACACCTCTACACACACAAAAATACACACTCACAAACAGGTACATACAATATCACATATGTACCCCCTTTCCGTCACTCAAACATTTATACTCACTCACACTCAAAAAGAGATTCAAACACCTACCCACACACAAATACCCACTCACAAGCATATACACCTACAAACACAAATGCCCACATGCACAGATGACAACACACACTCATGCACACCCATACAAACCCATGAACACCAACACTCACACACCCACCCTCACACCAAACGCATTCACATGCTTTCACACTCACACACACAAACACACACACACCCTTGAATTCATACTCTGACCTATAAGCCAACCCACTAAGACCCATCAGTCACACACACCCACACATAACTCACACACATTGAAATACGTACTGAAACACAGAAGCCAACTCCCACGAATAAAACTCTCACGCAGACTGTCACTGACACACACTCACCGACACATGCTATCAAACGTACACACACAAACACAGACACACTCTCTCACATTCCCTCAAACTCAGATACAAACACCCACACTTACACACTCACACACGCAGAAATATGCACTCACAAGTATACACACATACAATCACACATAGGTACCCACTCTCACTCTCACTCACACAGTCATACGCACTTACTTAAAAATTGACTCACACCTATACACACACAAAAAGGCACACTCACAAGCATATACACGTAAAAACACAAGCACACATGCCAACACACAGTCACACATTACACACGTACAGAAATACACACTCACATATATACGCACATACAATCACACATTATGCACACCTGTCACTCACTCACACCTTCGTACTCACTCGCACTCAAAAGTAGACTCACACACCTACACACACACAGAAATACACACTCACAAATATACACACATACAATCACACAATTTACCCACTCTAACTCTGACTCACACAGTCATACTCACTCACTCAAAGATAGACTCACACCTATACACACACAAGAATATACACTCCCAGGCATATACACATGAAAACACAAACACACATGCACCGATGCCAACAGTCACACACACTTTACAGACTTATAAACACAGAAGTCACACACTCACCTCACAAACATATGTACATGCCATATCACATATGTACCCCCTTTCAGTCACTCACACATTTATACTCACTCACACTCAAAAATAATCTCAAACACCTACACACACAAATACGCACTCACAAGCCTATGCACATACAAACATAATCACACACATACACAGATGCCAACACACCTGCACACACCCATACACACACTCAAAAGCACACACACATTCACCCTCACACACATATGAACCTACACGTACACACAAATGCACGAGTACAAACACAAACACAACACACAGACACATAACGCAAAACACAGTATTGTACACATCACACACCAGCACACACAAAAACCCTTACACAAAAACATTCATATACATACACCCTTGGACACAAGCACTCACACACCAACATACACACTTACACAGTAAGTCACAAACACACACTCAAAAATAGGCTCACACACCTACACACACACAGAAATACACACTCAACACTATACGCACATACAATCACACATATGTACCTACTCTCGCTCTCACTCACATATTCATACGTACTCAAAAATGGACTCGCACCTATACACACACAAAATTACACACTCACAAGCATATACACATGAAAACACAAACACACATACACAGATGCCAACACACAGTCACACACACCCTTACACACTTATAACCACACAAGTCACACACTCACCCTCACACACACTTACACACATATGAACATACACATGCAGACATTCACACTCTCTCACACACACACTCACCCACAAACTCACCCACAATATTGAATCGATACTCAAACCCGAGGCAACACACTGACACACATCACAAACGCACACCCGTTCCCATCTCACACACACACACGTACACACCCATACACACACACACTGACTCATTCACAAACACTCACTGCCATACACACTCAGATATGTACACGTACACACACCCAAACGTCCACAATCACAAACATAGATGCACACGCTCATTCATGCACATATTTACAAATTCACACTCAAATGTAATCAGACACGTACAAACACAGAAACACACACAGATATAAACAAACACTAACACACATGTGAACACACACAGGAGACAACACACACACCCCTACCCTCACATTCACACACTCACAGAAAAACACAATCACACTTAAAAAACACACGTGCATACGCAGACATGTGAATACACCCAAGCCAACACAGTAACATACAAATGCACTCATTCACTGACTCTCATACTCACCCACATATCTCCCACTGCATGCACTCACACACATACACACACACACGCACACACTCACACCAACGCACACAAGAACCAACCTCACACAATCATTCACACTCCCGCACCCAAGCACCAACGCCCACTCAATCCCAAACTCACTGACACACTCACTTGCAAACGCCTGCACATTCTCACACACCTCCCCACACCAAAACACAATGTCACACACTAACTCATTCACACTAACTCTCGCACCCATGAACAAAGAAATTCATGTTCAAATACACATGTACACACAGATGCAGTCACACATTCACTCACATACACCCACCAACACCCCAAAACTCACACTCACACTCACCCACACATGACTCCCTTGCAATCACATGCACACCTACAGAGAAAAAAATTACAGACGCTCGCACACTCACATTTACACTCCCGCACAGTCACTTACACACACATTCAAAACTCACACGCTCATACACCTACACGTTTACACATTTACTCTGTCTCGCACTCACACACAAACACCCTCCAAAGCATTTGAATCCATACTCAGACACACATGCCAACCCACTAAGACACATCACACAAATACACACACTCACCCCTCACATACACATTCAAACACACACAGACACACAAGCCAACTCACAAAAACAAAATTCTCACATTGACTCTGTCACTCACACTCACACACTCAACACCACATGCAATCACACACACACAGAAACACAAACACACACGGGAATACGCTCTCTCGCATTCACTGAAACACACATTTATACACCCTCTTACACACCCACACACACAGAAATACAGACTCACAAACATGTGCCCATACAATCACACATATGCACCCCGTCATTCACTCACACATTCATACTCACTCACACTCAAAAACAGACTCACACACCCACACCCACACACAGAAATACATACTCACAAATATACGCACATACAGTCACACCTATGTCCCCACTCTTACTCCGACTCACACACTCATACCCCCTTACTCAAAAATAGACTCACACCTCTACACACACAAAAATACACACTCACAAACAGGTACATACAATATCACATATGTACCCCCTTTCCGTCACTCAAACATTTATACTCACTCACACTCAAAAAGAGATTCAAACACCTACCCACACACAAATACCCACTCACAAGCATATACACCTACAAACACAAATGCCCACATGCACAGATGACAACACACACTCATGCACACCCATACAAACCCATGAACACCAACACTCACACACCCACCCTCACACCAAACGCATTCACATGCTTTCACACTCACACACACAAACACACACACACCCTTGAATTCATACTCTGACCCATAAGCCAACCCACTAAGACCCATCAGTCACACACACCCACACATAACTCACACACATTGAAATACGTACTGAAACACAGAAGCCAACTCCCACGAATAAAACTCTCACGCAGACTGTCACTGACACACACTCACCGACACATGCTATCAAACGTACACACACAAACACAGACACACTCTCTCACATTCCCTCAAACTCAGATACAAACACCCACACTTACACACTCACACACGCAGAAATATGCACTCACAAGTATACACACATACAATCACACATAGGTACCCACTCTCACTCTCACTCACACAGTCATACGCACTTACTTAAAAATTGACTCACACCTATACACACACAAAAAGGCACACTCACAAGCATATACACGTAAAAACACAAGCACACATGCCAACACACAGTCACACATTACACACGTACAGAAATACACACTCACATATATACGCACATACAATCACACATTATGCACACCTGTCACTCACTCACACCTTCGTACTCACTCGCACTCAAAAGTAGACTCACACACCTACACACACACAGAAATACACACTCACAAATATACACACATACAATCACACAATTTACCCACTCTAACTCTGACTCACACAGTCATACTCACTCACTCAAAGATAGACTCACACCTATACACACACAAGAATATACACTCCCAGGCATATACACATGAAAACACAAACACACATGCACCGATGCCAACAGTCACACACACTTTACACACTTATAAACACAGAAGTCACACACTCACCTCACAAACATATGTACATGCCATATCACATATGTACCCCCTTTCAGTCACTCACACATTTATACTCACTCACACTCAAAAATAATCTCAAACACCTACACACACAAATACGCACTCACAAGCCTATGCACATACAAACATAATCACACACATACACAGATTCCAACACACCTGCACACACCCATACACACACTCAAAAGCACACACACATTCACCCTCACACACATATGAACCTACACGTACACACAAATGCACGAGTACAAACACAAACACAACACACAGACACATAACGCAAAACACAGTATTGTACACATCACACACCAGCACACACAAAAACCCTTACACAAAAACAGTCATATACATACACCCTTGGACACAAGCACTCACACACCAACATACACACTTACACAGTAAGTCACAAACACACACTCAAAAATAGGCTCACACACCTACACACACACAGAAATACACACTCAACACTATACGCACATACAATCACACATATGTACCTACTCTCGCTCTCACTCACATATTCATACGTACTCAAAAATGGACTCGCACCTATACACACACAAAATTACACACTCACAAGCATATACACATGAAAACACAAACACACATACACAGATGCCAACACACAGTCACACACACCCTTACACACTTATAACCACACAAGTCACACACTCACCCTCACACACACTTACACACATATGAACATACACATGCAGACATTCACACTCTCTCACACACACACTCACCCACAAACTCACCCACAATATTGAATCGATACTCAAACCCGAGGCAACACACTGACACACATCACAAACGCACACCCGTTCCCATCTCACACACACACACGTACACACCCATACACACACACACTGACTCATTCACAAACACTCACTGCCATACACACTCAGATATGTACACGTACACACACCCAAACGTCCACAATCACAAACATAGATGCACACGCTCATTCATGCACATATTTACAAATTCACACTCAAATGTAATCAGACACGTACAAACACAGAAACACACACAGATATAAACAAACACTAACACACATGTGAACACACACAGGAGACAACACACACACCCCTACCCTCACATTCACACACTCACAGAAAAACACAATCACACTTAAAAAACACACGTGCATACGCAGACATGTGAATACACCCAAGCCAACACAGTAACATACAAATGCACTCATTCACTGACTCTCATACTCACCCACATATCTCCCACTGCATGCACTCACACACATACACACACACACGCACACACTCACACCAACGCACACAAGAACCAACCTCACACAATCATTCACACTCCCGCACCCAAGCACCAACGCACACTCAATCCCAAACTCACTGACACACTCACTTGCAAACGCCTGCACATTCTCACACACCTCCCCACACCAAAACACAATGTCACACACTAACTCATTCACACTAACTCTCGCACCCATGAACAAAGAAATTCATGTTCAAATACACATGTACACACAGATGCAGTCACACATTCACTCACATACACCCACCAACACCCCAAAACTCACACTCACACTCACCCACACATGACTCCCTTGCAATCACATGCACACCTACAGAGAAAAAAATTCCAGACGCTCGCACACTCACATTTACACTCCCGCACAGTCACTTACACACACATTCAAAACTCACACGCTCATACACCTACACGTTTACACATTTACTCTGTCTCGCACTCACACACAAACACCCTCCAAAGCATTTGAATCCATACTCAGACACACATGCCAACCCACTAAGACACATCACACAAATACACACACTCACCCCTCACATACACATTCAAACACACACAGACACACAAGCCAACTCACAAAAACAAAATTCTCACATTGACTCTGTCACTCACACTCACACACTCAACACCACATGCAATCACACACACACAGAAACACAAACACACACGGGAATACGCTCTCTCGCATTCACTGAAACACACATTTATACACCCTCTTACACACCCACACACACAGAAATACAGACTCACAAACATGTGCCCATACAATCACACATATGCACCCCGTCATTCACTCACACATTCATACTCACTCACACTCAAAAACAGACTCACACACCCACACCCACACACAGAAATACATACTCACAAATATACGCACATACAGTCACACCTATGTCCCCACTCTTACTCCGACTCACACACTCATACCCCCTTACTCAAAAATAGACTCACACCTCTACACACACAAAAATACACACTCACAAACAGGTACATACAATATCACATATGTACCCCCTTTCCGTCACTCAAACATTTATACTCACTCACACTCAAAAAGAGATTCAAACACCTACCCACACACAAATACCCACTCACAAGCATATACACCTACAAACACAAATGCCCACATGCACAGATGACAACACACACTCATGCACACCCATACAAACCCATGAACACCAACACTCACACACCCACCCTCACACCAAACGCATTCACATGCTTTCACACTCACACACACAAACACACACACACCCTTGAATTCATACTCTGACCCATAAGCCAACCCACTAAGACCCATCAGTCACACACACCCACACATAACTCACACACATTGAAATACGTACTGAAACACAGAAGCCAACTCCCACGAATAAAACTCTCACGCAGACTGTCACTGACACACACTCACCGACACATGCTATCAAACGTACACACACAAACACAGACACACTCTCTCACATTCCCTCAAACTCAGATACAAACACCCACACTTACACACTCACACACGCAGAAATATGCACTCACAAGTATACACACATACAATCACACATAGGTACCCACTCTCACTCTCACTCACACAGTCATACGCACTTACTTAAAAATTGACTCACACCTATACACACACAAAAAGGCACACTCACAAGCATATACACGTAAAAACACAAGCACACATGCCAACACACAGTCACACATTACACACGTACAGAAATACACACTCACATATATACGCACATACAATCACACATTATGCACACCTGTCACTCACTCACACCTTCGTACTCACTCGCACTCAAAAGTAGACTCACACACCTACACACACACAGAAATACACACTCACAAATATACACACATACAATCACACAATTTACCCACTCTAACTCTGACTCACACAGTCATACTCACTCACTCAAAGATAGACTCACACCTATACACACACAAGAATATACACTCCCAGGCATATACACATGAAAACACAAACACACATGCACCGATGCCAACAGTCACACACACTTTACACACTTATAAACACAGAAGTCACACACTCACCTCACAAACATATGTACATGCCATATCACATATGTACCCCCTTTCAGTCACTCACACATTTATACTCACTCACACTCAAAAATAATCTCAAACACCTACACACACAAATACGCACTCACAAGCCTATGCACATACAAACATAATCACACACATACACAGATGCCAACACACCTGCACACACCCATACACACACTCAAAAGCACACACACATTCACCCTCACACACATATGAACCTACACGTACACACAAATGCACGAGTACAAACACAAACACAACACACAGACACATAACGCAAAACACAGTATTGTACACATCACACACCAGCACACACAAAAACCCTTACACAAAAACATTCATATACATACACCCTTGGACACAAGCACTCACACACCAACATACACACTTACACAGTAAGTCACAAACACTCACACTCAAAAATAGGCTCACACACCTACACACACACAGAAATACACACTCAACACTATACGCACATACAATCACACATATGTACCTACTCTCGCTCTCACTCACATATTCATACGTACTCAAAAATGGACTCGCACCTATACACACACAAAATTACACACTCACAAGCATATACACATGAAAACACAAACACACATACACAGATGCCAACACACAGTCACACACACCCTTACACACTTATAACCACACAAGTCACACACTCACCCTCACACACACTTACACACATATGAACATACACATGCAGACATTCACACTCTCTCACACACACACTCACCCACAAACTCACCCACAATATTGAATCGATACTCAAACCCGAGGCAACACACTGACACACATCACAAACGCACACCCGTTCCCATCTCACACACACACACGTACACACCCATACACACACACACTGACTCATTCACAAACACTCACTGCCATACACACTCAGATATGTACACGTACACACACCCAAACGTCCACAATCACAAACATAGATGCACACGCTCATTCATGCACATATTTACAAATTCACACTCAAATGTAATCAGACACGTACAAACACAGAAACACACACAGATATAAACAAACACTAACACACATGTGAACACACACAGGAGACAACACACACACCCCTACCCTCACATTCACACACTCACAGAAAAACACAATCACACTTAAAAAACACACGTGCATACGCAGACATGTGAATACACCCAAGCCAACACAGTAACATACAAATGCACTCATTCACTGACTCTCATACTCACCCACATATCTCCCACTGCATGCACTCACACACATACACACACACACGCACACACTCACACCAACGCACACAAGAACCAACCTCACACAATCATTCACACTCCCGCACCCAAGCACCAACGCCCACTCAATCCCAAACTCACTGACACACTCACTTGCAAACACCTGCACATTCTCACACACCTCCCCACACCAAAACACAATGTCACACACTAACTCATTCACACTAACTCTCGCACCCATGAACAAAGAAATTCATGTTCAAATACACATGTACACACAGATGCAGTCACACATTCACTCACATACACCCACCAACACCCCAAAACTCACACTCACACTCACCCACACATGACTCCCTTGCAATCACATGCACACCTACAGAGAAAAAAATTACAGACGCTCGCACACTCACATTTACACTCCCGCACAGTCACTTACACACACATTCAAAACTCACACGCTCATACACCTACACGTTTACACATTTACTCTGTCTCGCACTCACACACAAACACCCTCCAAAGCATTTGAATCCATACTCAGACACACATGCCAACCCACTAAGACACATCACACAAATACACACACTCACCCCTCACATACACATTCAAACACACACAGACACACAAGCCAACTCACAAAAACAAAATTCTCACATTGACTCTGTCACTCACACTCACACACTCAACACCACATGCAATCACACACACACAGAAACACAAACACACACGGGAATACGCTCTCTCGCATTCACTGAAACACACATTTATACACCCTCTTACACACCCACACACACAGAAATACAGACTCACAAACATGTGCCCATACAATCACACATATGCACCCCGTCATTCACTCACACATTCATACTCACTCACACTCAAAAACAGACTCACACACCCACACCCACACACAGAAATACATACTCACAAATATACGCACATACAGTCACACCTATGTCCCCACTCTTACTCCGACTCACACACTCATACCCCCTTACTCAAAAATAGACTCACACCTCTACACACACAAAAATACACATTCACAAACAGGTACATACAATATCACATATGTACCCCCTTTCCGTCACTCAAACATTTATACTCACTCACACTCAAAAAGAGATTCAAACACCTACACACACACAAATACCCACTCACAAGCATATACACCTACAAACACAAATGCCCACATGCACAGATGACAACACACACTCATGCACACCCATACAAACCCATGAACACCAACACTCACACACCCACCCTCACACCAAACGCATTCACATGCTTTCACACTCACACACACAAACACACACACACCCTTGAATTCATACTCTTACCCATAAGCCAACCCACTAAGACCCATCAGTCACACACACCCACACATAACTCACACACATTGAAATACGTACTGAAACACAGAAGCCAACTCCCACGAATAAAACTCTCACGCAGACTGTCACTGACACACACTCACCGACACATGCTATCAAACGTACACACACAAACACAGACACACTCTCTCACATTCCCTCAAACTCAGATACAAACACCCACACTTACACACTCACACACGCGGAAATATGCACTCACAAGTATACACACATACAATCACACATAGGTACCCACTCTCACTCTCACTCACACAGTCATACGCACTTACTTAAAAATAGACTCACACCTATACACACACAAAAAGGCACACTCACAAGCATATACACGTCAAAACACAAGCACACATGCCAACACACAGTCACACATTACACACGTACAGAAATACACACTCACATATATACGCACATACAATCACACATTATGCACACCTGTCACTCACTCACACCTTCGTACTCACTCGCACTCAAAAGTAGACTCACACACCTACACACACACAGAAATACACACTCACAAATATACACACATACAATCACACAATTTACCCACTCTAACTCTGACTCACACAGTCATACTCACTCACTCAAAGATAGACTCACACCTATACACACACAAGAATATACACTCCCAGGCATATACACATGAAAACACAAACACACATGCACCGATGCCAACAGTCACACACACTTTACACACTTATAAACACAGAAGTCACACACTCACCTCACAAACATATGTACATGCCTTATCACATATGTACCCCCTTTCAGTCACTCACACATTTATACTCACTCACACTCAAAAATAATCTCAAACACCTACACACACAAATACGCACTCACAAGCCTATGCACATACAAACATAATCACACACATACACAGATGCCAACACACCTGCACACACCCATACACACACTCAAAAGCACACACACATTCACCCTCACACACATATGAACCTACACGTACACACAAATGCACGAGTACAAACACAAACACAACACACAGACACATAACGCAAAACACAGTATTGTACACATCACACACCAGCACACACAAAAACCCTTACACAAAAACATTCATATACATACACCCTTGGACACAAGCACTCACACACCAACATACACACTTACACAGTAAGTCACAAACACTCACACTCAAAAATAGGCTCACACACCTACACACACACAGAAATACACACTCAACACTATACGCACATACAATCACACATATGTACCTATTCTCGCTCTCACTCACATATTCATACGTACTCAAAAATGGACTCGCACCTATACACACACAAAATTACATACTCACAAGCATATACACATGAAAACACAAACACACATACACAGATGCCAACACACAGTCACACACACCCTTACACACTTATAACCACACAAGTCACACACTCACCCTCACACACACTTACACACATGAACATACACATGCAGACATTCACACTCTCTCACACACACACTCACCCACAAACTCACCCACAATATTGAATCGATACTCAAACCCGAGGCAACACACTGACACACATCACAAACGCACACCCGTTCCCATCTCACACACACACACGTACACACCCATACACACACACACTGACTCATTCACAAACACTCACAGCCATACACACTCAGATATGTACACGTACACACACCCAAACGTCCACAATCACAAACATAGATGCACACGCTCATTCAGGCACATATTTACAAATTCACACTCAAATGTAATCAGACACGTACAAACACAGAAACACACACAGATATAAACAAACACTAACACACATGCGAACACACACAGGAGACAACACACACACCCCTACCCTCACATTCACACACTCACAGAAAAACACAATCACACTTAAAAAACACACGTGCATACGCAGACATGTGAATACACCCAAGCCAACACAGTAACATACAAATGCACTCATTCACTGACTCTCATACTCACCCACATATCTCCCACTGCATGCACTCACACACATACACACACACGCACACACTCACACCAATGCACACAATAACCAACCTCACACAATCATTCACACTCCCGCACCCAAGTACCAATGCACACTCAATCCCAAACTCACTGACACACTCACTTGCAAACGCCTGCACATTCTCACACACCTCCCCACACCAAAACACAATGTCACACACTAACTCATTCACACTAACTCTCGCACCCATGAACAAAGAAATTCATGTTCAAATACACATGTACACACAGATGCAGTCACACATTCACTCACATACACCCACCAACACCCCAAAACTCACACTCACCCACACAAGACTCCCTTGCAATCACATGCACACCTACAGAGAAAAAATTCCAGACGCTCGCACACTCACATTTACACTCCCGCACAGTCACTTACACACACATTCAAAACTCACACGCTCATACACCTACACGTTTACACATTTACTCTGTCTCGCACTCACACACAAACACCCTCCAAAGCATTTGAATCCATACTCAGACACACATGCCAACCCACTAAGACACATCACACAAATACACACACTCACCGCTCACATACACTTTCAAACACACACAAACACACAAGCCAACTCACAAAAACAAAATTCTCACATTGACTCTGTCACTCACACTCACACACTCAACACCACATGCAATCACACACACACAGAAACACAAACACACACGGGAATACGCTCTCTCGCATTCACTGAAACACACATTTATGCACCCTCTTACACACCCACACACACAGAAATACGAACTCACAAACATAGGCCCGTACAATCACACCTATGTACCCCGTCATTCACTCACACATTCATACTCACTCACACTCAAAAACAGACTCACACACCCACACCCACACACAGAAATACATACTCACAAATATACGCACATACAGTCACACCTATGTCCCCACTCTTACTCCGACTCACACACTCATACCCCCTTACTCAAAAATAGACTCACACCTCTACACACACAAAAATACACACTCACAAACAGGTACATACAATATCACATATGTACCCCCTTTCCGTCACTCAAACATTTATACTCACTCACACTCAAAAAGAGATTCAAACACCTACCCACACACAAATACCCACTCACAAGCATATACACCTACAAACACAAATGCCCACATGCACAGATGACAACACACACTCATGCACACCCATACAAACCCATGAACACCAACACTCACACACCCACCCTCACACCAAACGCATTCACATGCTTTCACACTCACACACACAAACACACACACACCCTTGAATTCATACTCTGACCCATAAGCCAACCCACTAAGACCCATCAGTCACACACACCCACACATAACTCACACACATTGAAATACGTACTGAAACACAGAAGCCAACTCCCACGAATAAAACTCTCACGCAGACTGTCACTGACACACACTCACCGACACATGCTATCAAACGTACACACACAAACACAGACACACTCTCTCACATTCCCTCAAACTCAGATACAAACACCCACACTTACACACTCACACACGCAGAAATATGCACTCACAAGTATACACACATACAATCACACATAGGTACCCACTCTCACTCTCACTCACACAGTCATACGCACTTACTTAAAAATTGACTCACACCTATACACACACAAAAAGGCACACTCACAAGCATATACACGTAAAAACACAAGCACACATGCCAACACACAGTCACACATTACACACGTACGGAAATACACACTCACATATATACGCACATACAATCACACATTATGCACACCTGTCACTCACTCACACCTTCGTACTCACTCGCACTCAAAAGTAGACTCACACACCTACACACACACAGAAATACACACTCACAAATATACACACATACAATCACTCAATTTACCCACTCTAACTCTGACTCACACAGTCATACTCACTCAAAGATAGACTCACACCTATACACACACACAAGAATATACACTCCCAGGCATATACACATGAAAACACAAACACACATGCACCGATGCCCACAGTCACACACACCTTTACACACTTATAAACACAGAAGTCACACACTCACCTCACAAACATATGTACATGCCATATCACATATGTACCCCCTTTCAGTCACTCACACATTTATACTCACTCACACTCAAAAATAATCTCAAACACCTACACACACAAATACGCACTCACAAGCCTATGCACAACATACAAACGTAAACACACACATACACAGATGCCAACACAGCTGCACACACCCATACACACACTCAAAAGCACACACACATTCACCCTCACACACATATGAACCTACACGTACACACAAATGCACGAGTACAAACACAAACACAACACACAGACACATAACGCAAAACACAATATTGTACACATCACACACCAGCCCACACAAAAACCCTTACACAAAAACATTCATATACATACACCCTTGGACACAAGCACTCACACACCAACATACACACTTACACAGTAAGTCACAAACACTCACACTCAAAAATAGGCTCACACACCTACACACACACAGAAATACACACTCAACACTATACGCACATACAATCACACATATGTACCTACTCTCGCTCTCACTCACATATTCATACGTACTCAAAAATGGACTCGCACCTATACACACACAAAATTACACACTCACAAGCATATACACATGAAAACACAAACACACATACACAGATGCCAACACACAGTCACACACACCCTTACACACTTATAACCACACAAGTCACACACTCACCCTCACACACACTTACACACATGAACATACACATGCAGACATTCACACTCTCTCACACACACACTCACCCACAAACTCACCCACAATATTGAATCGATACTCAAACCCGAGGCAACACACTGACACACATCACAAACGCACACCCGTTCCCATCTCACACACACACACGTACACACCCATACACACACACACTGACTCATTCACAAACACTCACAGCCATACACACTCAGATATGTACACGTACACACACCCAAACGTCCACAATCACAAACATAGATGCACACGCTCATTCAGGCACATATTTACAAATTCACACTCAAATGTAATCAGACACGTACAAACACAGAAACACACACAGATATAAACAAACACTAACACACATGCGAACACACACAGGAGACAACACACACACCCCTACCCTCACATTCACACACTCACAGAAAAACACAATCACACTTAAAAAACACACGTGCATACGCAGACATGTGAATACACCCAAGCCAACACAGTAACATACAAATGCACTCATTCACTGACTCTCATACTCACCCACATATCTCCCACTGCATGCACTCACACACATACACACACACACGCACACACTCACACCAACGCACACAAGAACCAACCTCACACAATCATTCACACTCCCGCACCCAAGCACCAACGCCCACTCAATCCCAAACTCACTGACACACTCACTTGCAAACGCCTGCACATTCTCACACACCTCCCCACACCAAAACACAATGTCACACACTCACTCATTCACACTAACTCTCGCACCCATGAACAAAGAAATTCATGTTCAAATACACATGTACACACAGATGCAGTCACACATTCACTCACATACACCCACCAACACCCCAAAACTCACACTCACACTCACCCACACATGACTCCCTTGCAATCACATGCACACCTACAGAGAAAAAAATTACAGACGCTCGCACACTCACATTTACACTCCCGCACAGTCACTTACACACACATTCAAAACTCACACGCTCATACACCTACACGTTTACACATTTACTCTGTCTCGCACTCACACACAAACACCCTCCAAAGCATTTGAATCCATACTCAGACACACATGCCAACCCACTAAGACACATCACACAAATACACACACTCACCCCTCACATACACATTCAAACACACACAGACACACAAGCCAACTCACAAAAACAAAATTCTCACATTGACTCTGTCACTCACACTCACACACTCAACACCACATGCAATCACACACACACAGAAACACAAACACACACGGGAATACGCTCTCTCGCATTCACTGAAACACACATTTATACACCCTCTTACACACCCACACACACAGAAATACAGACTCACAAACATGTGCCCATACAATCACACATATGCACCCCGTCATTCACTCACACATTCATACTCACTCACACTCAAAAACAGACTCACACACCCACACCCACACACAGAAATACATACTCACAAATATACGCACATACAGTCACACCTATGTCCCCACTCTTACTCCGACTCACACACTCATACCCCCTTACTCAAAAATAGACTCACACCTCTACACACACAAAAATACACACTCACAAACAGGTACATACAATATCACATATGTACCCCCTTTCCGTCACTCAAACATTTATACTCACTCACACTCAAAAAGAGATTCAAACACCTACCCACACACAAATACCCACTCACAAGCATATACACCTACAAACACAAATGCCCACATGCACAGATGACAACACACACTCATGCACACCCATACAAACCCATGAACACCAACACTCACACACCCACCCTCACACCAAACGCATTCACATGCTTTCACACTCACACACACAAACACACACACACCCTTGAATTCATACTCTGACCCATAAGCCAACCCACTAAGACCCATCAGTCACACACACCCACACATAACTCACACACATTGAAATACGTACTGAAACACAGAAGCCAACTCCCACGAATAAAACTCTCACGCAGACTGTCACTGACACACACTCACCGACACATGCTATCAAACGTACACACACAAACACAGACACACTCTCTCACATTCCCTCAAACTCAGATACAAACACCCACACTTACACACTCACACACGCAGAAATATGCACTCACAAGTATACACACATACAATCACACATAGGTACCCACTCTCACTCTCACTCACACAGTCATACGCACTTACTTAAAAATTGACTCACACCTATACACACACAAAAAGGCACACTCACAAGCATATACACGTCAAAACACAAGCACACATGCCAACACACAGTCACACATTACACACGTACGGAAATACACACTCACATATATACGCACATACAATCACACATTATGCACACCTGTCACTCACTCACACCTTCGTACTCACTCGCACTCAAAAGTAGACTCACACACCTACACACACACAGAAATACACACTCACAAATATACACACATACAATCACACAATTTACCCACTCTAACTCTGACTCACACAGTCATACTCACTCACTCAAAGATAGACTCACACCTATACACACACAAG
This sequence comes from Castor canadensis, assembly GCF_047511655.1. NCBI lineage: Eukaryota > Metazoa > Chordata > Mammalia > Rodentia > Castoridae > Castor > Castor canadensis. The sequence continues at coordinate 25,331 of NW_027395365.1, forward strand.
AATATACACTCCCAGGCATATACACATGAAAACACAAACACACATGCACCGATGCCAACAGTCACACACACTTTACACTCTTATAAACACAGAAGTCACACACTCACCTCACAAACATATGTACATGCCATATCACATATGTACCCCCTTTCAGTCACTCACACATTTATACTCACTCACACTCAAAAATAATCTCAAACACCTACACACACAAATACGCACTCACAAGCCTATGCACATACAAACATAATCACACACATACACAGATTCCAACACACCTGCACACACCCATACACACACTCAAAAGCACACACACATTCACCCTCACACACATATGAACCTACACGTACACACAAATGCACGAGTACAAACACAAACACAACACACAGACACATAACGCAAAACACAGTATTGTACACATCACACACCAGCACACACAAAAACCCTTACACAAAAACATTCATATACATACACCCTTGGACACAAGCACTCACACACCAACATACACACTTACACAGTAAGTCACAAACACACACTCAAAAATAGGCTCACACACCTACACACACACAGAAATACACACTCAACACTATACGCACATACAATCACACATATGTACCTACTCTCGCTCTCACTCACATATTCATACGTACTCAAAAATGGACTCGCACCTATACACACACAAAATTACACACTCACAAGCATATACACATGAAAACACAAACACACATACACAGATGCCAACACACAGTCACACACACCCTTACACACTTATAACCACACAAGTCACACACTCACCCTCACACACACTTACACACATATGAACATACACATGCAGACATTCACACTCTCTCACACACACACTCACCCACAAAATCACCCACAATATTGAATCGATACTCAAACCCGAGGCAACACACTGACACACATCACAAACGCACACCCGTTCCCATCTCACACACACACACGTACACACCCATACACACACACACTGACTCATTCACAAACACTCACAGCCATACACACTCAGATATGTACACGTACACACACCCAAACGTCCACAATCACAAACATAGATGCACACGCTCATTCATGCACATATTTACAAATTCACACTCAAATGTAATCAGACACGTACAAACACAGAAACACACACAGATATAAACAAACACTAACACACATGTGAACACACACAGGAGACAACACACACACCCCTACCCTCACATTCACACACTCACAGAAAAACACAATCACACTTAAAAAACACACGTGCATACGCAGACATGTGAATACACCCAAGCCAACACAGTAACATACAAATGCACTCATTCACTGACTCTCATACTCACCCACATATCTCCCACTGCATGCACTCACACACATACACACACACACGCACACACTCACACCAACGCACACAAGAACCAACCTCACACAATCATTCACACTCCCGCACCCAAGCACCAACGCCCACTCAATCCCAAACTCACTGACACACTCACTTGCAAACGCCTGCACATTCTCACACACCTCCCCACACCAAAACACAATGTCACACACTAACTCATTCACACTAACTCTCGCACCCATGAACAAAGAAATTCATGTTCAAATACACATGTACACACAGATGCAGTCACACATTCACTCACATACACCCACCAACACCCCAAAACTCACACTCACACTCACCCACACATGACTCCCTTGCAATCACATGCACACCTACAGAGAAAAAAATTCCAGACGCTCGCACACTCACATTTACACTCCCGCACAGTCACTTACACACACATTCAAAACTCACACGCTCATACACCTACACGTTTACACATTTACTCTGTCTCGCACTCACACACAAACACCCTCCAAAGCATTTGAATCCATACTCAGACACACATGCCAACCCACTAAGACACATCACACAAATACACACACTCACCCCTCACATACACATTCAAACACACACAGACACACAAGCCAACTCACAAAAACAAAATTCTCACATTGACTCTGTCACTCACACTCACACACTCAACACCACATGCAATCACACACACACAGAAACACAAACACACACGGGAATACGCTCTCTCGCATTCACTGAAACACACATTTATACACCCTCTTACACACCCACACACACAGAAATACAGACTCACAAACATGTGCCCATACAATCACACATATGCACCCCGTCATTCACTCACACATTCATACTCACTCACACTCAAAAACAGACTCACACACCCACACCCACACACAGAAATACATACTCACAAATATACGCACATACAGTCACACCTATGTCCCCACTCTTACTCCGACTCACACACTCATACCCCCTTACTCAAAAATAGACTCACACCTCTACACACACAAAAATACACACTCACAAACAGGTACATACAATATCACATATGTACCCCCTTTCCGTCACTCAAACATTTATACTCACTCACACTCAAAAAGAGATTCAAACACCTACCCACACACAAATACCCACTCACAAGCATATACACCTACAAACACAAATGCCCACATGCACAGATGACAACACACACTCATGCACACCCATACAAACCCATGAACACCAACACTCACACACCCACCCTCACACCAAACGCATTCACATGCTTTCACACTCACACACACAAACACACACACACCCTTGAATTCATACTCTGACCCATAAGCCAACCCACTAAGACCCATCAGTCACACACACCCACACATAACTCACACACATTGAAATACGTACTGAAACACAGAAGCCAACTCCCACGAATAAAACTCTCACGCAGACTGTCACTGACACACACTCACCGACACATGCTATCAAACGTACACACACAAACACAGACACACTCTCTCACATTCCCTCAAACTCAGATACAAACACCCACACTTACACACTCACACACGCAGAAATAAGCACTCACAAGTATACACACATACAATCACACATAGGTACCCACTCTCACTCTCACTCACACAGTCATACGCACTTACTTAAAAATTGACTCACACCTATACACACACAAAAAGGCACACTCACAAGCATATACACGTCAAAACACAAGCACACATGCCAACACACAGTCACACATTACACACGTACAGAAATACACACTCACATATATACGCACATACAATCACACATTATGCACACCTGTCACTCACTCACACCTTCGTACTCACTCGCACTCAAAAGTAGACTCACACACCTACACACACACAGAAATACACACTCACAAATATACACACATACAATCACACAATTTACCCACTCTAACTCTGACTCACACAGTCATACTCACTCACTCAAAGATAGACTCACACCTATACACACACAAGAATATACACTCCCAGGCATATACACATGAAAACACAAACACACATGCACCGATGCCAACAGTCACACACACTTTACACACTTATAAACACAGAAGTCACACACTCACCTCACAAACATATGTACATGCCATATCACATATGTACCCCCTTTCAGTCACTCACACATTTATACTCACTCACACTCAAAAATAATCTCAAACACCTACACACACAAATACGCACTCACAAGCCTATGCACATACAAACATAATCACACACATACACAGATTCCAACACACCTGCACACAACCATACACACACTCAAAAGCACACACACATTCACCCTCACACACATATGAACCTACACGTACACACAAATGCACGAGTACAAACACAAACACAACACACAGACACATAACGCAAAACACAGTATTGTACACATCACACACCAGCACACACAAAAACCCTTACACAAAAACAGTCATATACATACACCCTTGGACACAAGCACTCACACACCAACATACACACTTACACAGTAAGTCACAAACACACACTCAAAAATAGGCTCACACACCTACACACACACAGAAATACACACTCAACACTATACGCACATACAATCACACATATGTACCTACTCTCGCTCTCACTCACATATTCATACGTACTCAAAAATGGACTCGCACCTATACACACACAAAATTACACACTCACAAGCATATACACATGAAAACACAAACACACATACACAGATGCCAACACACAGTCACACACACCCTTACACACTTATAACCACACAAGTCACACACTCACCCTCACACACACTTACACACACATGAACATACACATGCAGACATTCACACTCTCTCACACACACACTCACCCACAAACTCACCCACAATATTGAATCGATACTCAAACCCGAGGCAACACACTGACACACATCACAAACGCACACCCGTTCCCATCTCACACACACACACGTACACACCCATACACACACACACTGACTCATTCACAAACACTCACAGCCATACACACTCAGATATGTACACATACACACACCCAAACGTCCACAATCACAAACATAGATGCACACGCTCATTCAGGCACATATTTACAAATTCACACTCAAATGTAATCAGACACGTACAAACACAGAAACACACACAGATATAAACAAACACTAACACACATGCGAACACACACAGGAGACAACACACACACCCCTACCCTCACATTCACACACTCACAGAAAAACACAATCACACTTAAAAAACACACGTGCATACGCAGACATGTGAATACACCCAAGCCAACACAGTAACATACAAATGCACTCATTCACTGACTCTCATACTCACCCACATATCTCCCACTGCATGCACTCACACACATACACACACACGCACACACTCACACCAATGCACACAATAACCAACCTCACACAATCATTCACACTCCCGCACCCAAGTACCAATGCACACTCAATCCCAAACTCACTGACACACTCACTTGCAAACGCCTGCACATTCTCACACACCTCCCCACACCAAAACACAATGTCACACACTAACTCATTCACACTAACTCTCGCACCCATGAACAAAGAAATTCATGTTCAAATACACATGTACACACAGATGCAGTCACACATTCACTCACATACACCCACCAACACCCCAAAACTCACACTCACCCACACAAGACTCCCTTGCAATCACATGCACACCTACAGAGAAAAAATTCCAGACGCTCGCACACTCACATTTACACTCCCGCACAGTCACTTACACACACATTCAAAACTCACACGCTCATACACCTACACGTTTACACATTTACTCTGTCTCGCACTCACACACAAACACCCTCCAAAGCATTTGAATCCATACTCAGACACACATGCCAACCCACTAAGACACATCACACAAATACACACACTCACCCCTCACATACACATTCAAACACACACAGACACACAAGCCAACTCACAAAAACAAAATTCTCACATTGACTCTGTCACTCACACTCACACACTCAACACCACATGCAATCACACACACACAGAAACACAAACACACACGGGAATACGCTCTCTCGCATTCACTGAAACACACATTTATACACCCTCTTACACACCCACACACACAGAAATACGGACTCACAAACATGTGCCCATACAATCACACCTATGCACCCCGTCATTCACTCACACATTCATACTCACTCACACTCAAAAACAGACTCACACACCCACACCCACACACAGAAATACATACTCACAAATATACGCACATACAGTCACACCTATGTCCCCACTCTTACTCCGACTCACACACTCATACCCCCTTACTCAAAAATAGACTCACACCTCTACACACACAAAAATACACACTCACAAACAGGTACATACAATATCACATATGTACCCCCTTTCCGTCACTCAAACATTTATACTCACTCACACTCAAAAAGAGATTCAAACACCTACCCACACACAAATACCCACTCACAAGCATATACACCTACAAACACAAATGCCCACATGCACAGATGACAACACACACTCATGCACACCCATACAAACCCATGAACACCAACACTCACACACCCACCCTCACACCAAACGCATTCACATGCTTTCACACTCACACACACAAACACACACACACCCTTGAATTCATACTCTGACCCATAAGCCAACCCACTAAGACCCGTCACACACACCCACACATAACTCACACACATTGAAATACGTACTGAAACACAGAAGCCAACTCCCACGAATAAAACTCTCACGCAGACTGTCACTGACACACACTCACCGACACATGCTATCAAACGTACACACACAAACACAGACACACTCTCTCACATTCCCTCAAACTCAGATACAAACACCCACACTTACACACTCACACACGCAGAAATATGCACTCACAAGTATACACACATACAATCACACATAGGTACCCACTCTCACTCTCACTCACACAGTCATACGCACTTACTTAAAAATTGACTCACACCTATACACACACAAAAAGGCACACTCACAAGCATATACACGTAAAAACACAAGCACACATGCCAACACACAGTCACACATTACACACGTACAGAAATACACACTCACATATATACGCACATACAATCACACATTATGCACACCTGTCACTCACTCACACCTTCGTACTCACTCGCACTCAAAAGTAGACTCACACACCTACACACACACAGAAATACACACTCACAAATATACACACATACAATCACTCAATTTACCCACTCTAACTCTGACTCACACAGTCATACTCACTCAAAGATAGACTCACACCTATACACACACACAAGAATATACACTCCCAGGCATATACACATGAAAACACAAACACACATGCACCGATGCCCACAGTCACACACACCTTTACACACTTATAAACACAGAAGTCACACACTCACCTCACAAACATATGTACATGCCATATCACATATGTACCCCCTTTCAGTCACTCACACATTTATACTCACTCACACTCAAAAATAATCTCAAACACCTACACACACAAATACGCACTCACAAGCCTATGCACAACATACAAACGTAAACACACACATACACAGATGCCAACACAGCTGCACACACCCATACACACACTCAAAAGCACACACACATTCACCCTCACACACATATGAACCTACACGTACACACAAATGCACGAGTACAAACACAAACACAACACACAGACACATAACGCAAAACACAATATTGTACACATCACACACCAGCCCACACAAAAACCCTTACACAAAAACATTCATATACATACACCCTTGGACACAAGCACTCACACACCAACATACACACTTACACAGTAAGTCACAAACACTCACACTCAAAAATAGGCTCACACACCTACACACACACAGAAATACACACTCAACACTATACGCACATACAATCACACATATGTACCTACTCTCGCTCTCACTCACATATTCATACGTACTCAAAAATGGACTCGCACCTATACACACACAAAATTACACACTCACAAGCATATACACATGAAAACACAAACACACATACACAGATGCCAACACACAGTCACACACACCCTTACACACTTATAACCACACAAGTCACACACTCACCCTCACACACACTTACACACATGAACATACACATGCAGACATTCACACTCTCTCACACACACACTCACCCACAAACTCACCCACAATATTGAATCGATACTCAAACCCGAGGCAACACACTGACACACATCACAAACGCACACCCGTTCCCATCTCACACACACACACGTACACACCCATACACACACACACTGACTCATTCACAAACACTCACAGCCATACACACTCAGATATGTACACGTACACACACCCAAACGTCCACAATCACAAACATAGATGCACACGCTCATTCAGGCACATATTTACAAATTCACACTCAAATGTAATCAGACACGTACAAACACAGAAACACACACAGATATAAACAAACACTAACACACATGCGAACACACACAGGAGACAACACACACACCCCTACCCTCACATTCACACACTCACAGAAAAACACAATCACACTTAAAAAACACACGTGCATACGCAGACATGTGAATACACCCAAGCCAACACAGTAACATACAAATGCACTCATTCACTGACTCTCATACTCACCCACATATCTCCCACTGCATGCACTCACACACATACACACACACGCACACACTCACACCAATGCACACAATAACCAACCTCACACAATCATTCACACTCCCGCACCCAAGCACCAATGCACACTCAATCCCAAACTCACTGACACACTCACTTGCAAACGCCTGCACATTCTCACACACCTCCCCACACCAAAACACAATGTCACACACTAACTCATTCACACTAACTCTCGCACCCATGAACAAAGAAATTCATGTTCAAATACACATGTACACACAGATGCAGTCACACATTCACTCACATCCACCCACCAACACCCCAAAACTCACACTCACCCACACATGACTCCCTTGCAATCACATGCACACCTACAGAGAAAAAATTCCAGACGCTCACACACTCACATTTACACTCCCGCACAGTCACTTACACACACATTCAAAACTCACACGCTCATACACCTACACGTTTACACATTTACTCTGTCTCGCACTCACACACAAACACCCTCCAAAGCATTTGAATCCATACTCAGACACACATGCCAACCCACTAAGACACATCACACAAATACACACACTCACCCCTCACATACACATTCAAACACACACAGACACACAAGCCAACTCACAAAAACAAAATTCTCACATTGACTCTGTCACTCACACTCACACACTCAACACCACATGCAATCACACACACACAGAAACACAAACACACACGGGAATACGCTCTCTCGCATTCACTGAAACACACATTTATACACCCTCTTACACACCCACACACACAGAAATACGGACTCACAAACATGTGCCCATACAATCACACATATGCACCCCGTCATTCACTCACACATTCATACTCACTCACACTCAAAAACAGACTCACACACCCACACACACACACAGAAATACATACTCACAAATATACGCACATACAGTCACACCTATGTCCCCACTCTTACTCCGACTCACACACTCATACCCCCTTACTCAAAAATAGACTCACACCTCTACACACACAAAAATACACACTCACAAACAGGTACATACAATATCACATATGTACCCCCTTTCCGTCACTCAAACATTTATACTCACTCACACTCAAAAAGAGATTCAAACACCTACCCACACACAAATACCCACTCACAAGCATATACACCTACAAACACAAATGCCCACATGCACAGATGACAACACACACTCATGCACACCCATACAAACCCATGAACACCAACACTCACACACCCACCCTCACACCAAACGCATTCACATGCTTTCACACTCACACACACACACCCTTGAATTCATACTCTGACCCATAAGCCAACCCACTAAGACCCATCAGTCACACACACCCACACATAACTCACACACATTGAAATACGTACTGAAACACAGAAGCCAACTCCCACGAATAAAACTCTCACGCAGACTGTCACTGACACACACTCACCGACACATGCTATCAAACGTACACACACAAACACAGACACACTCTCTCACATTCCCTCAAACTCAGATACAAACACCCACACTTACACACTCACACACGCAGAAATATGCACTCACAAGTATACACACATACAATCACACATAGGTACCCACTCTCACTCTCACTCACACAGTCATACGCACTTACTTAAAAATTGACTCACACCTATACACACACAAAAAGGCACACTCACAAGCATATACACGTAAAAACACAAGCACACATGCCAACACACAGTCACACATTACACACGTACAGAAATACACACTCACATATATACGCACATACAATCACACATTATGCACACCTGTCACTCACTCACACCTTCGTACTCACTCACACTCAAAAGTAGACTCACACACCTACACACACACAGAAATACACACTCACAAATATACACACATACAATCACACAATTTACCCACTCTAACTCTGACTCACACAGTCATACTCACTCACTCAAAGATAGACTCACACCTATACACACACAAGAATATACACTCCCAGGCATATACACATGAAAACACAAACACACATGCACCGATGCCAACAGTCACACACACTTTACACACTTATAAACACAGAAGTCACACACTCACCTCACAAACATATGTACATGCCATATCACATATGTACCCCCTTTCAGTCACTCACACATTTATACTCACTCACACTCAAAAATAATCTCAAACACCTACACACACAAATACGCACTCACAAGCCTATGCACATACAAACATAATCACACACATACACAGATGCCAACACACCTGCACACACCCATACACACACTCAAAAGCACACACACATTCACCCTCACACACATATGAACCTACACGTACACACAAATGCACGAGTACAAACACAAACACAACACACAGACACATAACGCAAGACACAGTATTGTACACATCACACACCAGTACACACAAAAACCCTTACACAAAAACATTCATATACATACACCCTTGGACACAAGCACTCACACACCAACATACACACTTACACAGTAAGTCACAAACACACACTCAAAAATAGGCTCACACACCTACACACACACAGAAATACACACTCAACACTATACGCACATACAATCACACATATGTACCTACTCTCGCTCTCACTCACATATTCATACGTACTCAAAAATGGACTCGCACCTATACACACACAAAATTACACACTCACAAGCATATACACATGAAAACACAAACACACATACACAGATGCCAACCCACAGTCACACACACCCTTACACACTTATAACCACACAAGTCACACACTCACCCTCACACACACTTACACACATATGAACATACACATGCAGACATTCACACTCTCTCACACACACACTCAAGCACAAACTCACCCACAATATTGAATCGATACTCAAACCCGAGGCAACACACTGACACACATCACAAACGCACACCCGTTCCCATCTCACACACACACACGTACACACCCATACACACACACACTGACTCATTCACAAACACTCACTGCCATACACACTCAGATATGTACACGTACACACACCCAAACGTCCACAATCACAAACATAGATGCACACGCTCATTCATGCACATATTTACAAATTCACACTCAAATGTAATCAGACACGTACAAACACAGAAACACACACAGATATAAACAAACACTAACACACATGTGAACACACACAGGAGACAACACACACACCCCTACCCTCACATTCACACACTCACAGAAAAACACAATCACACTTAAAAAACACACGTGCATACGCAGACATGTGAATACACCCAAGCCAACACAGTAACATACAAATGCACTCATTCACTGACTCTCATACTCACCCACATATCTCCCACTGCATGCACTCACACACATACACACACACACGCACACACTCACACCAACGCACACAAGAACCAACCTCACACAATCATTCACACTCCCGCACCCAAGCACCAACGCCCACTCAATCCCAAACTCACTGACACACTCACTTGCAAACGCCTGCACATTCTCACACACCTCCCCACACCAAAACACAATGTCACACACTAACTCATTCACACTAACTCTCGCACCCATGAACAAAGAAATTCATGTTCAAATACACATGTACACGCAGATGCAGTCACATACATGCACCAACACCCAAAGCTCACACTCACACTCACCCACACATGACTCCCTTGCAATCACATGCACACCTACAGAGAAAAAAACCCCAGACGCTCGCACACTCACATTTACACTCTCGCACAGTCACTTACACACACATTCAAAACTCACACGCTCATACACCTACACGTTTACACATTTACTCTGTCTCGCACTCACACACAAACACCCTCCAAAGCATTTGAATCCATACTCAGACACACATGCCAACCCACTAAGACACATCACACAAATACACACACTCACCCCTCACATACACATTCAAACACACACAGACACACAAGCCAACTCACAAAAACAAAATTCTCACATTGACTCTGTCACTCACACTCACACACTCAACACCACATGCAATCACACACACACAGAAACACAAACACACACGGGAATACGCTCTCTCGCATTCACTGAAACACACATTTATGCACCCTCTTACACACCCACACACACAGAAATACAGACTCACAAACATGTGCCCATACAATCACACATATGCACCCCGTCATTCACTCACACATTCATACTCACTCACACTCAAAAACAGACTCACACACCCACACCCACACACAGAAATACATACTCACAAATATACGCACATACAGTCACACCTATGTCCCCACTCTTACTCCGACTCACACACTCATACCCCCTTACTCAAAAATAGACTCACACCTCTACACACACAAAAATACACACTCACAAACAGGTACATACAATATCACATATGTACCCCCTTTCCGTCACTCAAACATTTATACTCACTCACACTCAAAAAGAGATTCAAACACCTACCCACACACAAATACCCACTCACAAGCATATACACCTACAAACACAAATGCCCACATGCACAGATGACAACACACACTCATGCACACCCATACAAACCCATGAACACCAACACTCACACACCCACCCTCACACCAAACGCATTCACATGCTTTCACACTCACACACACAAACACACACACACCCTTGAATTCATACTCTGACCCATAAGCCAACCCACTAAGACCCATCAGTCACACACACCCACACATAACTCACACACATTGAAATACGTACTGAAACACAGAAGCCAACTCCCACGAATAAAACTCTCACGCAGACTGTCACTGACACACACTCACCGACACATGCTATCAAACGTACACACACAAACACAGACACACTCTCTCACATTCCCTCAAACTCAGATACAAACACCCACACTTACACACTCACACACGCAGAAATATGCACTCACAAGTATACACACATACAATCACACATAGGTACCCACTCTCACTCTCACTCACACAGTCATACGCACTTACTTAAAAATTGACTCACACCTATACACACACAAAAAGGCACACTCACAAGCATATACACGTCAAAACACAAGCACACATGCCAACACACAGTCACACATTACACACGTACAGAAATACACACTCACATATATACGCACATACAATCACACATTATGCACACCTGTCACTCACTCACACCTTCGTACTCACTCGCACTCAAAAGTAGACTCACACACCTACACACACACAGAAATACACACTCACAAATATACACACATACAATCACACAATTTACCCACTCTAACTCTGACTCACACAGTCATACTCACTCACTCAAAGATAGACTCACACCTATACACACACAAGAATATACACTCCCAGGCATATACACATGAAAACACAAACACACATGCACCGATGCCAACAGTCACACACACTTTACACACTTATAAACACAGAAGTCACACACTCACCTCACAAACATATGTACATGCCATATCACATATGTACCCCCTTTCAGTCACTCACACATTTATACTCACTCACACTCAAAAATAATCTCAAACACCTACACACACAAATACGCACTCACAAGCCTATGCACATACAAACATAATCACACACATACACAGATTCCAACACACCTGCACACACCCATACACACACTCAAAAGCACACACACATTCACCCTCACACACATATGAACCTACACGTACACACAAATGCACGAGTACAAACACAAACACAACACACAGACACATAACGCAAAACACAGTATTGTACACATCACACACCAGCACACACAAAAACCCTTACACAAAAACAGTCATATACATACACCCTTGGACACAAGCACTCACACACCAACATACACACTTACACAGTAAGTCACAAACACACACTCAAAAATAGGCTCACACACCTACACACACACAGAAATACACACTCAACACTATACGCACATACAATCACACATATGTACCTACTCTCGCTCTCACTCACATATTCATACGTACTCAAAAATGGACTCGCACCTATACACACACAAAATTACACACTCACAAGCATATACACATGAAAACACAAACACACATACACAGATGCCAACACACAGTCACACACACCCTTACACACTTATAACCACACAAGTCACACACTCACCCTCACACACACTTACACACATATGAACATACACATGCAGACATTCACACTCTCTCACACACACACTCACCCACAAACTCACCCACAATATTGAATCGATACTCAAACCCGAGGCAACACACTGACACACATCACAAACGCACACCCGTTCCCATCTCACACACACACACGTACACACCCATACACACACACACTGACTCATTCACAAACACTCACTGCCATACACACTCAGATATGTACACGTACACACACCCAAACGTCCACAATCACAAACATAGATGCACACGCTCATTCAGGCACATATTTACAAATTCACACTCAAATGTAATCAGACACGTACAAACACAGAAACACACACAGATATAAACAAACACTAACACACATGCGAACACACACAGGAGACAACACACACACCCCTACCCTCACATTCACACACTCACAGAAAAACACAATCACACTTAAAAAACACACGTGCATACGCAGACATGTGAATACACCCAAGCCAACACAGTAACATACAAATGCACTCATTCACTGACTCTCATACTCACCCACATATCTCCCACTGCATGCACTCACACACATACACACACACACGCACACACTCACACCAACGCACACAAGAACCAACCTCACACAATCATTCACACTCCCGCACCCAAGCACCAACGCACACTCAATCCCAAACTCACTGACACACTCACTTGCAAACGCCTGCACATTCTCACACACCTCCCCACACCAAAACACAATGTCACACACTAACTCATTCACACTAACTCTCGCACCCATGAACAAAGAAATTCATGTTCAAATACACATGTACACACAGATGCAGTCACACATTCACTCACATACACCCACCAACACCCCAAAACTCACACTCACCCACACAAGACTCCCTTGCAATCACATGCACACCTACAGAGAAAAAATTCCAGACGCTCGCACACTCACATTTACACTCCCGCACAGTCACTTACACACACATTCAAAACTCACACGCTCATACACCTACACGTTTACACATTTACTCTGTCTCGCACTCACACACAAACACCCTCCAAAGCATTTGAATCCATACTCAGACACACATGCCAACCCACTAAGACACATCACACAAATACACACACTCACCGCTCACATACACTTTCAAACACACACAGACACACAAGCCAACTCACAAAAACAAAATTCTCACATTGACTCTGTCACTCACACTCACACACTCAACACCACATGCAATCACACACACACAGAAACACAAACACACACGGGAATACGCTCTCTCGCATTCACTGAAACACACATTTATGCACCCTCTTACACACCCACACACACAGAAATACGGACTCACAAACATAGGCCCGTACAATCACACCTATGTACCCCGTCATTCACTCACACATTCATACTCACTCACACTCAAAAACAGACTCACACACCCACACCCACACACAGAAATACATACTCACAAATATACGCACATACAGTCACACCTATGTCCCCACTCTTACTCCGACTCACACACTCATACCCCCTTACTCAAAAATAGACTCACACCTCTACACACACAAAAATACACACTCACAAACAGGTACATACAATATCACATATGTACCCCCTTTCCGTCACTCAAACATTTATACTCACTCACACTCAAAAAGAGATTCAAACACCTACCCACACACAAATACCCACTCACAAGCATATACACCTACAAACACAAATGCCCACATGCACAGATGACAACACACACTCATGCACACCCATACAAACCCATGAACACCAACACTCACACACCCACCCTCACACCAAACGCATTCACATGCTTTCACACTCACACACACAAACACACACACACCCTTGAATTCATACTCTGACCCATAAGCCAACCCACTAAGACCCGTCACACACACCCACACATAACTCACACACATTGAAATACGTACTGAAACACAGAAGCCAACTCCCACGAATAAAACTCTCACGCAGACTGTCACTGACACACACTCACCGACACATGCTATCAAACGTACACACACAAACACAGACACACTCTCTCACATTCCCTCAAACTCAGATACAAACACCCACACTTACACACTCACACACGCAGAAATATGCACTCACAAGTATACACACATACAATCACACATAGGTACCCACTCTCACTCTCACTCACACAGTCATACGCACTTACTTAAAAATTGACTCACACCTATACACACACAAAAAGGCACACTCACAAGCATATACACGTAAAAACACAAGCACACATGCCAACACACAGTCACACATTACACACGTACAGAAATACACACTCACATATATACGCACATACAATCACACATTATGCACACCTGTCACTCACTCACACCTTCGTACTCACTCGCACTCAAAAGTAGACTCACACACCTACACACACACAGAAATACACACTCACAAATATACACACATACAATCACTCAATTTACCCACTCTAACTCTGACTCACACAGTCATACTCACTCAAAGATAGACTCACACCTATACACACACACAAGAATATACACTCCCAGGCATATACACATGAAAACACAAACACACATGCACCGATGCCCACAGTCACACACACCTTTACACACTTATAAACACAGAAGTCACACACTCACCTCACAAACATATGTACATGCCATATCACATATGTACCCCCTTTCAGTCACTCACACATTTATACTCACTCACACTCAAAAATAATCTCAAACACCTACACACACAAATACGCACTCACAAGCCTATGCACAACATACAAACGTAAACACACACATACACAGATGCCAACACAGCTGCACACACCCATACACACACTCAAAAGCACACACACATTCACCCTCACACACATATGAACCTACACGTACACACAAATGCACGAGTACAAACACAAACACAACACACAGACACATAACGCAAAACACAATATTGTACACATCACACACCAGCCCACACAAAAACCCTTACACAAAAACATTCATATACATACACCCTTGGACACAAGCACTCACACACCAACATACACACTTACACAGTAAGTCACAAACACTCACACTCAAAAATAGGCTCACACACCTACACACACACAGAAATACACACTCAACACTATACGCACATACAATCACACATATGTACCTACTCTCGCTCTCACTCACATATTCATACGTACTCAAAAATGGACTCGCACCTATACACACACAAAATTACACACTCACAAGCATATACACATGAAAACACAAACACACATACACAGATGCCAACACACAGTCACACACACCCTTACACACTTATAACCACACAAGTCACACACTCACCCTCACACACACTTACACACATGAACATACACATGCAGACATTCACACTCTCTCACACACACACTCACCCACAAACTCACCCACAATATTGAATCGATACTCAAACCCGAGGCAACACACTGACACACATCACAAACGCACACCCGTTCCCATCTCACACACACACACGTACACACCCATACACACACACACTGACTCATTCACAAACACTCACAGCCATACACACTCAGATATGTACACGTACACACACCCAAACGTCCACAATCACAAACATAGATGCACACGCTCATTCAGGCACATATTTACAAATTCACACTCAAATGTAATCAGACACGTACAAACACAGAAACACACACAGATATAAACAAACACTAACACACATGCGAACACACACAGGAGACAACACACACACCCCTACCCTCACATTCACACACTCACAGAAAAACACAATCACACTTAAAAAACACACGTGCATACGCAGACATGTGAATACACCCAAGCCAACACAGTAACATACAAATGCACTCATTCACTGACTCTCATACTCACCCACATATCTCCCACTGCATGCACTCACACACATACACACACACGCACACACTCACACCAATGCACACAATAACCAACCTCACACAATCATTCACACTCCCGCACCCAAGCACCAATGCACACTCAATCCCAAACTCACTGACACACTCACTTGCAAACGCCTGCACATTCTCACACACCTCCCCACACCAAAACACAATGTCACACACTAACTCATTCACACTAACTCTCGCACCCATGAACAAAGAAATTCATGTTCAAATACACATGTACACACAGATGCAGTCACACATTCACTCACATCCACCCACCAACACCCCAAAACTCACACTCACCCACACATGACTCCCTTGCAATCACATGCACACCTACAGAGAAAAAATTCCAGACGCTCGCACACTCACATTTACACTCCCGCACAGTCACTTACACACACATTCAAAACTCACACGCTCATACACCTACACGTTTACACATTTACTCTGTCTCGCACTCACACACAAACACCCTCCAAAGCATTTGAATCCATACTCAGACACACATGCCAACCCACTAAGACACATCACACAAATACACACACTCACCCCTCACATACACATTCAAACACACACAGACACACAAGCCAACTCACAAAAACAAAATTCTCACATTGACTCTGTCACTCACACTCACACACTCAACACCACATGCAATCACACACACACAGAAACACAAACACACACGGGAATACGCTCTCTCGCATTCACTGAAACACACATTTATACACCCTCTTACACACCCACACACACAGAAATACGGACTCACAAACATGTGCCCATACAATCACACATATGCACCCCGTCATTCACTCACACATTCATACTCACTCACACTCAAAAACAGACTCACACACCCACACACACACACAGAAATACATACTCACAAATATACGCACATACAGTCACACCTATGTCCCCACTCTTACTCCGACTCACACACTCATACCCCCTTACTCAAAAATAGACTCACACCTCTACACACACAAAAATACAGACTCACAAACAGGTACATACAATATCACATATGTACCCCCTTTCCGTCACTCAAACATTTATACTCACTCACACTCAAAAAGAGATTCAAACACCTACCCACACACAAATACCCACTCACAAGCATATACACCTACAAACACAAATGCCCACATGCACAGATGACAACACACACTCATGCACACCCATACAAACCCATGAACACCAACACTCACACACCCACCCTCACACCAAACGCATTCACATGCTTTCACACTCACACACACACACCTTTGAATTCATACTCTGACCCATAAGCCAACCCACTAAGACCCATCAGTCACACACACCCACACATAACTCACACACATTGAAATACGTACTGAAACACAGAAGCCAACTCCCACGAATAAAACTCTCACGCAGACTGTCACTGACACACACTCACCGACACATGCTATCAAACGTACACACACAAACACAGACACACTCTCTCACATTCCCTCAAACTCAGATACAAACACCCACACTTACACACTCACACACGCAGAAATATGCACTCACAAGTATACACACATACAATCACACATAGGTACCCACTCTCACTCTCACTCACACAGTCATACGCACTTACTTAAAAATTGACTCACACCTATACACACACAAAAAGGCACACTCACAAGCATATACACGTAAAAACACAAGCACACATGCCAACACACAGTCACACATTACACACGTACAGAAATACACACTCACATATATACGCACATACAATCACACATTATGCACACCTGTCACTCACTCACACCTTCGTACTCACTCACACTCAAAAGTAGACTCACACACCTACACACACACAGAAATACACACTCACAAATATACACACATACAATCACACAATTTACCCACTCTAACTCTGACTCACACAGTCATACTCACTCACTCAAAGATAGACTCACACCTATACACACACAAGAATATACACTCCCAGGCATATACACATGAAAACACAAACACACATGCACCGATGCCAACAGTCACACACACTTTACACACTTATAAACACAGAAGTCACACACTCACCTCACAAACATATGTACATGCCATATCACATATGTACCCCCTTTCAGTCACTCACACATTTATACTCACTCACACTCAAAAATAATCTCAAACACCTACACACACAAATACGCACTCACAAGCCTATGCACATACAAACATAATCACACACATACACAGATTCCAACACACCTGCACACACCCATACACACACTCAAAAGCACACACACATTCACCCTCACACACATATGAACCTACACGTACACACAAATGCACGAGTACAAACACAAACACAACACACAGACACATAACGCAAGACACAGTATTGTACACATCACACACCAGCACACACAAAAACCCTTACACAAAAACATTCATATACATACACCCTTGGACACAAGCACTCACACACCAACATACACACTTACACAGTAAGTCACAAACACACACTCAAAAATAGGCTCACACACCTACACACACACAGAAATACACACTCAACACTATACGCACATACAATCACACATATGTACCTACTCTCGCTCTCACTCACATATTCATACGTACTCAAAAATGGACTCGCACCTATACACACACAAAATTACACACTCACAAGCATATACACATGAAAACACAAACACACATACACAGATGCCAACACACAGTCACACACACCCTTACACACTTATAACCACACAAGTCACACACTCACCCTCACACACACTTACACACATATGAACATACACATGCAGACATTCACACTCTCTCACACACACACTCAAGCACAAACTCACCCACAATATTGAATCGATACTCAAACCCGAGGCAACACACTGACACACATCACAAACGCACACCCGTTCCCATCTCACACACACACACGTACACACCCATACACACACACACTGACTCATTCACAAACACTCACTGCCATACACACTCAGATATGTACACGTACACACACCCAAACGTCCACAATCACAAACATAGATGCACACGCTCATTCATGCACATATTTACAAATTCACACTCAAATGTAATCAGACACGTACAAACACAGAAACACACACAGATATAAACAAACACTAACACACATGTGAACACACACAGGAGACAACACACACACCCCTACCCTCACATTCACACACTCACAGAAAAACACAATCACACTTAAAAAACACACGTGCATACGCAGACATGTGAATACACCCAAGCCAACACAGTAACATACAAATGCACTCATTCACTGACTCTCATACTCACCCACATATCTCCCACTGCATGCACTCACACACATACACACACACACGCACACACTCACACCAACGCACACAAGAACCAACCTCACACAATCATTCACACTCCTGCACCCAAGCACCAACGCCCACTCAATCCCAAACTCACTGACACACTCACTTGCAAACGCCTGCACATTCTCACACACCTCCCCACACCAAAACACAATGTCACACACTAACTCATTCACACTAACTCTCGCACCCATGAACAAAGAAATTCATGTTCAAATACACATGTACACACAGATGCAGTCACACATTCACTCACATACACCCACCAACACCCCAAAACTCACACTCACACTCACCCACACATGACTCCCTTGCAATCACATGCACACCTACAGAGAAAAAAATTACAGACGCTCGCACACTCACATTTACACTCCCGCACAGTCACTTACACACACATTCAAAACTCACACGCTCATACACCTACACGTTTACACATTTACTCTGTCTCGCACTCACACACAAACACCCTCCAAAGCATTTGAATCCATACTCAGACACACATGCCAACCCACTAAGACACATCACACAAATACACACACTCACCCCTCACATACACATTCAAACACACACAGACACACAAGCCAACTCACAAAAACAAAATTCTCACATTGACTCTGTCACTCACACTCACACACTCAACACCACATGCAATCACACACACACAGAAACACAAACACACACGGGAATACGCTCTCTCGCATTCACTGAAA
Organism: Castor canadensis; assembly: GCF_047511655.1. Classification (NCBI taxonomy): domain Eukaryota; kingdom Metazoa; phylum Chordata; class Mammalia; order Rodentia; family Castoridae; genus Castor; species Castor canadensis. Next base: position 47,490 of record NW_027395365.1, read on the forward strand.
CACACATTTATACACCCTCTTACACACCCACACACACAGAAATACAGATTCACAAACATGTGCCCATACAATCACACATATGCACCCCGTCATTCACTCACACATTCATACTCACTCACACTCAAAAACAGACTCACACACCCACACCCACACACAGAAATACATACTCACAAATATACGCACATACAGTCACACCTATGTCCCCACTCTTACTCCGACTCACACACTCATACCCCCTTACTCAAAAATAGACTCACACCTCTACACACACAAAAATACACACTCACAAACAGGTACATACAATATCACATATGTACCCCCTTTCCGTCACTCAAACATTTATACTCACTCACACTCAAAAAGAGATTCAAACACCTACCCACACACAAATACCCACTCACAAGCATATACACCTACAAACACAAATGCCCACATGCACAGATGACAACACACACTCATGCACACCCATACAAACCCATGAACACCAACACTCACACACCCACCCTCACACCAAACGCATTCACATGCTTTCACACTCACACACACAAACACACACACACCCTTGAATTCATACTCTGACCCATAAGCCAACCCACTAAGACCCATCAGTCACACACACCCACACATAACTCACACACATTGAAATACGTACTGAAACACAGAAGCCAACTTCCACGAATAAAACTCTCACGCAGACTGTCACTGACACACACTCACCGACACATGCTATCAAACGTACACACACAAACACAGACACACTCTCTCACATTCCCTCAAACTCAGATACAAACACCCACACTTACACACTCACACACGCAGAAATATGCACTCACAAGTATACACACATACAATCACACATAGGTACCCACTCTCACTCTCACTCACACAGTCATACGCACTTACTTAAAAATTGACTCACACCTATACACACACAAAAAGGCACACTCACAAGCATATACACGTCAAAACACAAGCACACATGCCAACACACAGTCACACATTACACACGTACAGAAATACACACTCACATATATACGCACATACAATCACACATTATGCACACCTGTCACTCACTCACACCTTCGTACTCACTCGCACTCAAAAGTAGACTCACACACCTACACACACACAGAAATACACACTCACAAATATACACACATACAATCACACAATTTACCCACTCTAACTCTGACTCACACAGTCATACTCACTCACTCAAAGATAGACTCACACCTATACACACACAAGAATATACACTCCCAGGCATATACACATGAAAACACAAACACACATGCACCGATGCCAACAGTCACACACACTTTACACACTTATAAACACAGAAGTCACACACTCACCTCACAAACATATGTACATGCCATATCACATATGTACCCCCTTTCAGTCACTCACACATTTATACTCACTCACACTCAAAAATAATCTCAAACACCTACACACACAAATACGCACTCACAAGCCTATGCACATACAAACATAATCACACACATACACAGATTCCAACACACCTGCACACACCCATACACACACTCAAAAGCACACACACATTCACCCTCACACACATATGAACCTACACGTACACACAAATGCACGAGTACAAACACAAACACAACACACAGACACATAACGCAAAACACAGTATTGTACACATCACACACCAGCACACACAAAAACCCTTACACAAAAACAGTCATATACATACACCCTTGGACACAAGCACTCACACACCAACATACACACTTACACAGTAAGTCACAAACACACACTCAAAAATAGGCTCACACACCTACACACACACAGAAATACACACTCAACACTATACGCACATACAATCACACATATGTACCTACTCTCGCTCTCACTCACATATTCATACGTACTCAAAAATGGACTCGCACCTATACACACACAAAATTACACACTCACAAGCATATACACATGAAAACACAAACACACATACACAGATGCCAACACACAGTCACACACACCCTTACACACTTATAACCACACAAGTCACACACTCACCCTCACACACACTTACACACATATGAACATACACATGCAGACATTCACACTCTCTCACACACACACTCACCCACAAACTCACCCACAATATTGAATCGATACTCAAACCCGAGGCAACACACTGACACACATCACAAACGCACACCCGTTCCCATCTCACACACACACACGTACACACCCATACACACACACACTGACTCATTCACAAACACTCACTGCCATACACACTCAGATATGTACACGTACACACACCCAAACGTCCACAATCACAAACATAGATGCACACGCTCATTCATGCACATATTTACAAATTCACACTCAAATGTAATCAGACACGTACAAACACAGAAACACACACAGATATAAACAAACACTAACACACATGTGAACACACACAGGAGACAACACACACACCCCTACCCTCACATTCACACACTCACAGAAAAACACAATCACACTTAAAAAACACACGTGCATACGCAGACGTGAATACACCCAAGCCAACACAGTAACATACAAATGCACTCATTCACTGACTCTCATACTCACCCACATATCTCCCACTGCATGCACTCAAACACATACACACACACACGCACACACTCACACCAACGCACACAAGAACCAACCTCACACAATCATTCACACTCCCGCACCCAAGCACCAACGCCCACTCAATCCCAAACTCACTGACACACTCACTTGCAAACGCCTGCACATTCTCACACACCTCCCCACACCAAAACACAATGTCACACACTAACTCATTCACACTAACTCTCGCACCCATGAACAAAGAAATTCATGTTCAAATACACATGTACACACAGATGCAGTCACACATTCACTCACATACACCCACCAACACCCCAAAACTCACACTCACACTCACCCACACATGACTCCCTTGCAATCACATGCACACCTACAGAGAAAAAAATTCCAGACGCTCGCACACTCACATTTACACTCCCGCACAGTCACTTACACACACATTCAAAACTCACACGCTCATACACCTACACGTTTACACATTTACTCTGTCTCGCACTCACACACAAACACCCTCCAAAGCATTTGAATCCATACTCAGACACACATGCCAACCCACTAAGACACATCACACAAATACACACACTCACCCCTCACATACACATTCAAACACACACAGACACACAAGCCAACTCACAAAAACAAAATTCTCACATTGACTCTGTCACTCACACTCACACACTCAACACCACATGCAATCACACACACACAGAAACACAAACACACACGGGAATACGCTCTCTCGCATTCACTGAAACACACATTTATACACCCTCTTACACACCCACACACACAGAAATACAGACTCACAAACATGTGCCCATACAATCACACATATGCACCCCGTCATTCACTCACACATTCATACTCACTCACACTCAAAAACAGACTCACACACCCACACACACACACACAGAAATACATACTCACAAATATACGCACATACAGTCACACCTATGTCCCCACTCTTACTCCGACTCACACACTCATACCCCCTTACTCAAAAATAGACTCACACGTCTACACACACAAAAATACACACTCACAAACAGGTACATACAATATCACATATGTACCCCCTTTCCGTCACTCAAACATTTATACTCACTCACACTCAAAAAGAGATTCAAACACCTACACACACACAAATACCCACTCACAAGCATATACACCTACAAACACAAATGCCCACATGCACAGATGACAACACACACTCATGCACACCCATACAAACCCATGAACACCAACACTCACACACCCACCCTCACACCAAACGCATTCACATGCTTTCACACTCACACACACAAACACACACACACCCTTGAATTCATACTCTTACCCATAAGCCAACCCACTAAGACCCATCAGTCACACACACCCACACATAACTCACACACATTGAAATACGTACTGAAACACAGAAGCCAACTCCCACGAATAAAACTCTCACGCAGACTGTCACTGACACACACTCACCGACACATGCTATCAAACGTACACACACAAACACACACACTCTCTCACATTCCCTCAAACTCAGATACAAACACCCACACTTACACACTCACACACGCGGAAATATGCACTCACAAGTATACACACATACAATCACACATAGGTACCCACTCTCACTCTCACTCACACAGTCATACGCACTTACTTAAAAATAGACTCACACCTATACACACACAAAAAGGCACACTCACAAGCATATACACGTAAAAACACAAGCACACATGCCAACACACAGTCACACATTACACACGTACAGAAATACACACTCACATATATACGCACATACAATCACACATTATGCACACCTGTCACTCACTCACACCTTCGTACTCACTCACACTCAAAAGTAGACTCACACACCTACACACACACAGAAATACACACTCACAAATATACACACATACAATCACACAATTTACCCACTCTAACTCTGACTCACACAGTCATACTCACTCACTCAAAGATACACTCACACCTATACACACACAAGAATATACACTCCCAGGCATATACACATGAAAACACAAACACACATGCACCGATGCCAACAGTCACACACACTTTACACACTTATAAACACAGAAGTCACACACTCACCTCACAAACATATGTACATGCCTTATCACATATGTACCCCCTTTCAGTCACTCACACATTTATACTCACTCACACTCAAAAATAATCTCAAACACCTACACACACAAATACGCACTCACAAGCCTATGCACATACAAACATAATCACACACATACACAGATTCCAACACACCTGCACACACCCATACACACACTCAAAAGCACACACACATTCACCCTCACACACATATGAACCTACACGTACACACAAATGCACGAGTACAAACACAAACACAACACACAGACACATAACGCAAAACACAGTATTGTACACATCACACACCAGCACACACAAAAACCCTTACACAAAAACATTCATATACATACACCCTTGGACACAAGCACTCACACACCAACATACACACTTACACAGTAAGTCACAAACACTCACACTCTAAAATAGGCTCACACACCTACACACACACAGAAATACACACTCAACACTATACGCACATACAATCACACATATGTACCTACTCTCGCTCTCACTCACATATTCATACGTACTCAAAAATGGACTCGCACCTATACACACACAAAATTACACACTCACAAGCATATACACATGAAAACACAAACACACATACACAGATGCCAACACACAGTCACACACACCCTTACACACTTATAACCACACAAGTCACACACTCACCCTCACACACACTTACACACATGAACATACACATGCAGACATTCACACTCTCTCACACACACACTCACCCACAAACTCACCCACAATATTGAATCGATACTCAAACCCGAGGCAACACACTGACACACATCACAAACGCACACCCGTTCCCATCTCACACACACACACGTACACACCCATACACACACACACTGACTCATTCACAAACACTCACAGCCATACACACTCAGATATGTACACATACACACACCCAAACGTCCACAATCACAAACATAGATGCACACGCTCATTCAGGCACATATTTACAAATTCACACTCAAATGTAATCAGACACGTACAAACACAGAAACACACACAGATATAAACAAACACTAACACACATGCGAACACACACAGGAGACAACACACACACCCCTACCCTCACATTCACACACTCACAGAAAAACACAATCACACTTAAAAAACACACGTGCATACGCAGACATGTGAATACACCCAAGCCAACACAGTAACATACAAATGCACTCATTCACTGACTCTCATACTCACCCACATATCTCCCACTGCATGCACTCACACACATACACACACACGCACACACTCACACCAATGCACACAATAACCAACCTCACACAATCATTCACACTCCCGCACCCAAGTACCAATGCACACTCAATCCCAAACTCACTGACACACTCACTTGCAAACGCCTGCACATTCTCACACTCCTCCCCACACCAAAACACAATGTCACACACTAACTCATTCACACTAACTCTCGCACCCATGAACAAAGAAATTCATGTTCAAATACACATGTACACACAGATGCAGTCACACATTCACTCACATACACCCACCAACACCCCAAAACTCACACTCACCCACACAAGACTCCCTTGCAATCACATGCACACCTACAGAGAAAAAATTCCAGACGCTCGCACACTCACATTTACACTCCCGCACAGTCACTTACACACACATTCAAAACTCACACGCTCATACACCTACACGTTTACACATTTACTCTGTCTCGCACTCACACACAAACACCCTCCAAAGCATTTGAATCCATACTCAGACACACATGCCAACCCACTAAGACACATCACACAAATACACACACTCACCGCTCACATACACTTTCAAACACACACAAACACACAAGCCAACTCACAAAAACAAAATTCTCACATTGACTCTGTCACTCACACTCACACACTCAACACCACATGCAATCACACACACACAGAAACACAAACACACACGGGAATACGCTCTCTCGCATTCACTGAAACACACATTTATGCACCCTCTTACACACCCACCCACACACACAGAAATACGGACTCACAAACATAGGCCCGTACAATCACACCTATGTACCCCGTCATTCACTCACACATTCATACTCACTCACACTCAAAAACAGACTCACACACCCACACCCACACACAGAAATACATACTCACAAATATACGCACATACAGTCACACCTATGTCCCCACTCTTACTCCGACTCACACACTCATACCCCCTTACTCAAAAATAGACTCACACCTCTACACACACAAAAATACACACTCACAAACAGGTACATACAATATCACATATGTACCCCCTTTCCGTCACTCAAACATTTATACTCACTCACACTCAAAAAGAGATTCAAACACCTACCCACACACAAATACCCACTCACAAGCATATACACCTACAAACACAAATGCCCACATGCACAGATGACAACACACACTCATGCACACCCATACAAACCCATGAACACCAACACTCACACACCCACCCTCACACCAAACGCATTCACATGCTTTCACACTCACACACACAAACACACACACACCCTTGAATTCATACTCTGACCCATAAGCCAACCCACTAAGACCCGTCACACACACCCACACATAACTCACACACATTGAAATACGTACTGAAACACAGAAGCCAACTCCCACGAATAAAACTCTCACGCAGACTGTCACTGACACACACTCACCGACACATGCTATCAAACGTACACACACAAACACAGACACACTCTCTCACATTCCCTCAAACTCAGATACAAACACCCACACTTACACACTCACACACGCAGAAATATGCACTCACAAGTATACACACATACAATCACACATAGGTACCCACTCTCACTCTCACTCACACAGTCATACGCACTTACTTAAAAATTGACTCACACCTATACACACACAAAAAGGCACACTCACAAGCATATACACGTAAAAACACAAGCACACATGCCAACACACAGTCACACATTACACACGTACAGAAATACACACTCACATATATACGCACATACAATCACACATTATGCACACCTGTCACTCACTCACACCTTCGTACTCACTCGCACTCAAAAGTAGACTCACACACCTACACACACACAGAAATACACACTCACAAATATACACACATACAATCACTCAATTTACCCACTCTAACTCTGACTCACACAGTCATACTCACTCAAAGATAGACTCACACCTATACACACACACAAGAATATACACTCCCAGGCATATACACATGAAAACACAAACACACATGCACCGATGCCCACAGTCACACACACCTTTACACACTTATAAACACAGAAGTCACACACTCACCTCACAAACATATGTACATGCCATATCACATATGTACCCCCTTTCAGTCACTCACACATTTATACTCACTCACACTCAAAAATAATCTCAAACACCTACACACACAAATACGCACTCACAAGCCTATGCACAACATACAAACGTAAACACACACATACACAGATGCCAACACAGCTGCACACACCCATACACACACTCAAAAGCACACACACATTCACCCTCACACACATATGAACCTACACGTACACACAAATGCACGAGTACAAACACAAACACAACACACAGACACATAACGCAAAACACAATATTGTACACATCACACACCAGCCCACACAAAAACCCTTACACAAAAACATTCATATACATACACCCTTGGACACAAGCACTCACACACCAACATACACACTTACACAGTAAGTCACAAACACTCACACTCAAAAATAGGCTCACACACCTACACACACACAGAAATACACACTCAACACTATACGCACATACAATCACACATATGTACCTACTCTCGCTCTCACTCACATATTCATACGTACTCAAAAATGGACTCGCACCTATACACACACAAAATTACACACTCACAAGCATATACACATGAAAACACAAACACACATACACAGATGCCAACACACAGTCACACACACCCTTACACACTTATAACCACACAAGTCACACACTCACCCTCACACACACTTACACACATGAACATACACATGCAGACATTCACACTCTCTCACACACACACTCACCCACAAACTCACCCACAATATTGAATCGATACTCAAACCCGAGGCAACACACTGACACACATCACAAACGCACACCCGTTCCCATCTCACACACACACACGTACACACCCATACACACACACACTGACTCATTCACAAACACTCACAGCCATACACACTCAGATATGTACACGTACACACACCCAAACGTCCACAATCACAAACATAGATGCACACGCTCATTCAGGCACATATTTACAAATTCACACTCAAATGTAATCAGACACGTACAAACACAGAAACACACACAGATATAAACAAACACTAACACACATGCGAACACACACAGGAGACAACACACACACCCCTACCCTCACATTCACACACTCACAGAAAAACACAATCACACTTAAAAAACACACGTGCATACGCAGACATGTGAATACACCCAAGCCAACACAGTAACATACAAATGCACTCATTCACTGACTCTCATACTCACCCACATATCTCCCACTGCATGCACTCACACACATACACACACACGCACACACTCACACCAATGCACACAATAACCAACCTCACACAATCATTCACACTCCCGCACCCAAGCACCAATGCACACTCAATCCCAAACTCACTGACACACTCACTTGCAAACGCCTGCACATTCTCACACACCTCCCCACACCAAAACACAATGTCACACACTAACTCATTCACACTAACTCTCGCACCCATGAACAAAGAAATTCATGTTCAAATACACATGTACACACAGATGCAGTCACACATTCACTCACATCCACCCACCAACACCCCAAAACTCACACTCACCCACACATGACTCCCTTGCAATCACATGCACACCTACAGAGAAAAAATTCCAGACGCTCGCACACTCACATTTACACTCCCGCACAGTCACTTACACACACATTCAAAACTCACACGCTCATACACCTACACGTTTACACATTTACTCTGTCTCGCACTCACACACAAACACCCTCCAAAGCATTTGAATCCATACTCAGACACACATGCCAACCCACTAAGACACATCACACAAATACACACACTCACCCCTCACATACACATTCAAACACACACAGACACACAAGCCAACTCACAAAAACAAAATTCTCACATTGACTCTGTCACTCACACTCACACACTCAACACCACATGCAATCACACACACACAGAAACACAAACACACACGGGAATACGCTCTCTCGCATTCACTGAAACACACATTTATACACCCTCTTACACACCCACACACACAGAAATACGGACTCACAAACATGTGCCCATACAATCACACATATGCACCCCGTCATTCACTCACACATTCATACTCACTCACACTCAAAAACAGACTCACACACCCACACACACACACAGAAATACATACTCACAAATATACGCACATACAGTCACACCTATGTCCCCACTCTTACTCCGACTCACACACTCATACCCCCTTACTCAAAAATAGACTCACACCTCTACACACACAAAAATACAGACTCACAAACAGGTACATACAATATCACATATGTACCCCCTTTCCGTCACTCAAACATTTATACTCACTCACACTCAAAAAGAGATTCAAACACCTACCCACACACAAATACCCACTCACAAGCATATACACCTACAAACACAAATGCCCACATGCACAGATGACAACACACACTCATGCACACCCATACAAACCCATGAACACCAACACTCACACACCCACCCTCACACCAAACGCATTCACATGCTTTCACACTCACACACACACACCTTTGAATTCATACTCTGACCCATAAGCCAACCCACTAAGACCCATCAGTCACACACACCCACACATAACTCACACACATTGAAATACGTACTGAAACACAGAAGCCAACTCCCACGAATAAAACTCTCACGCAGACTGTCACTGACACACACTCACCGACACATGCTATCAAACGTACACACACAAACACAGACACACTCTCTCACATTCCCTCAAACTCAGATACAAACACCCACACTTACACACTCACACACGCAGAAATATGCACTCACAAGTATACACACATACAATCACACATAGGTACCCACTCTCACTCTCACTCACACAGTCATACGCACTTACTTAAAAATTGACTCACACCTATACACACACAAAAAGGCACACTCACAAGCATATACACGTAAAAACACAAGCACACATGCCAACACACAGTCACACATTACACACGTACAGAAATACACACTCACATATATACGCACATACAATCACACATTATGCACACCTGTCACTCACTCACACCTTCGTACTCACTCACACTCAAAAGTAGACTCACACACCTACACACACACAGAAATACACACTCACAAATATACACACATACAATCACACAATTTACCCACTCTAACTCTGACTCACACAGTCATACTCACTCACTCAAAGATAGACTCACACCTATACACACACAAGAATATACACTCCCAGGCATATACACATGAAAACACAAACACACATGCACCGATGCCAACAGTCACACACACTTTACACACTTATAAACACAGAAGTCACACACTCACCTCACAAACATATGTACATGCCATATCACATATGTACCCCCTTTCAGTCACTCACACATTTATACTCACTCACACTCAAAAATAATCTCAAACACCTACACACACAAATACGCACTCACAAGCCTATGCACATACAAACATAATCACACACATACACAGATGCCAACACACCTGCACACACCCATACACACACTCAAAAGCACACACACATTCACCCTCACACACATATGAACCTACACGTACACACAAATGCACGAGTACAAACACAAACACAACACACAGACACATAACGCAAGACACAGTATTGTACACATCACACACCAGCACACACAAAAACCCTTACACAAAAACATTCATATACATACACCCTTGGACACAAGCACTCACACACCAACATACACACTTACACAGTAAGTCACAAACACACACTCAAAAATAGGCTCACACACCTACACACACACAGAAATACACACTCAACACTATACGCACATACAATCACACATATGTACCTACTCTCGCTCTCACTCACATATTCATACGTACTCAAAAATGGACTCGCACCTATACACACACAAAATTACACACTCACAAGCATATACACATGAAAACACAAACACACATACACAGATGCCAACACACAGTCACACACACCCTTACACACTTATAACCACACAAGTCACACACTCACCCTCACACACACTTACACACATATGAACATACACATGCAGACATTCACACTCTCTCACACACACACTCAAGCACAAACTCACCCACAATATTGAATCGATACTCAAACCCGAGGCAACACACTGACACACATCACAAACGCACACCCGTTCCCATCTCACACACACACACGTACACACCCATACACACACACACTGACTCATTCACAAACACTCACTGCCATACACACTCAGATATGTACACGTACACACACCCAAACGTCCACAATCACAAACATAGATGCACACGCTCATTCATGCACATATTTACAAATTCACACTCAAATGTAATCAGACACGTACAAACACAGAAACACACACAGATATAAACAAACACTAACACACATGTGAACACACACAGGAGACAACACACACACCCCTACCCTCACATTCACACACTCACAGAAAAACACAATCACACTTAAAAAACACACGTGCATACGCAGACATGTGAATACACCCAAGCCAACACAGTAACATACAAATGCACTCATTCACTGACTCTCATACTCACCCACATATCTCCCACTGCATGCACTCACACACATACACACACACACGCACACACTCACACCAACGCACACAAGAACCAACCTCACACAATCATTCACACTCCTGCACCCAAGCACCAACGCCCACTCAATCCCAAACTCACTGACACACTCACTTGCAAACGCCTGCACATTCTCACACACCTCCCCACACCAAAACACAATGTCACACACTAACTCATTCACACTAACTCTCGCACCCATGAACAAAGAAATTCATGTTCAAATACACATGTACACACAGATGCAGTCACACATTCACTCACATACACCCACCAACACCCCAAAACTCACACTCACACTCACCCACACATGACTCCCTTGCAATCACATGCACACCTACAGAGAAAAAAATTACAGACGCTCGCACACTCACATTTACACTCCCGCACAGTCACTTACACACACATTCAAAACTCACACGCTCATACACCTACACGTTTACACATTTACTCTGTCTCGCACTCACACACAAACACCCTCCAAAGCATTTGAATCCATACTCAGACACACATGCCAACCCACTAAGACACATCACACAAATACACACACTCACCCCTCACATACACATTCAAACACACACAGACACACAAGCCAACTCACAAAAACAAAATTCTCACATTGACTCTGTCACTCACACTCACACACTCAACACCACATGCAATCACACACACACAGAAACACAAACACACACGGGAATACGCTCTCTCGCATTCACTGAAACACACATTTATACACCCTCTTACACACCCACACACACAGAAATACAGATTCACAAACATGTGCCCATACAATCACACATATGCACCCCGTCATTCACTCACACATTCATACTCACTCACACTCAAAAACAGACTCACACACCCACACCCACACACAGAAATACATACTCACAAATATACGCACATACAGTCACACCTATGTCCCCACTCTTACTCCGACTCACACACTCATACCCCCTTACTCAAAAATAGACTCACACCTCTACACACACAAAAATACACACTCACAAACAGGTACATACAATATCACATATGTACCCCCTTTCCGTCACTCAAACATTTATACTCACTCACACTCAAAAAGAGATTCAAACACCTACCCACACACAAATACCCACTCACAAGCATATACACCTACAAACACAAATGCCCACATGCACAGATGACAACACACACTCATGCACACCCATACAAACCCATGAACACCAACACTCACACACCCACCCTCACACCAAACGCATTCACATGCTTTCACACTCACACACACAAACACACACACACCCTTGAATTCATACTCTGACCCATAAGCCAACCCACTAAGACCCATCAGTCACACACACCCACACATAACTCACACACATTGAAATACGTACTGAAACACAGAAGCCAACTTCCACGAATAAAACTCTCACGCAGACTGTCACTGACACACACTCACCGACACATGCTATCAAACGTACACACACAAACACAGACACACTCTCTCACATTCCCTCAAACTCAGATACAAACACCCACACTTACACACTCACACACGCAGAAATATGCACTCACAAGTATACACACATACAATCACACATAGGTACCCACTCTCACTCTCACTCACACAGTCATACGCACTTACTTAAAAATTGACTCACACCTATACACACACAAAAAGGCACACTCACAAGCATATACACGTCAAAACACAAGCACACATGCCAACACACAGTCACACATTACACACGTACAGAAATACACACTCACATATATACGCACATACAATCACACATTATGCACACCTGTCACTCACTCACACCTTCGTACTCACTCGCACTCAAAAGTAGACTCACACACCTACACACACACAGAAATACACACTCACAAATATACACACATACAATCACACAATTTACCCACTCTAACTCTGACTCACACAGTCATACTCACTCACTCAAAGATAGACTCACACCTATACACACACAAGAATATACACTCCCAGGCATATACACATGAAAACACAAACACACATGCACCGATGCCAACAGTCACACACACTTTACACACTTATAAACACAGAAGTCACACACTCACCTCACAAACATATGTACATGCCATATCACATATGTACCCCCTTTCAGTCACTCACACATTTATACTCACTCACACTCAAAAATAATCTCAAACACCTACACACACAAATACGCACTCACAAGCCTATGCACATACAAACATAATCACACACATACACAGATTCCAACACACCTGCACACACCCATACACACACTCAAAAGCACACACACATTCACCCTCACACACATATGAACCTACACGTACACACAAATGCACGAGTACAAACACAAACACAACACACAGACACATAACGCAAAACACAGTATTGTACACATCACACACCAGCACACACAAAAACCCTTACACAAAAACAGTCATATACATACACCCTTGGACACAAGCACTCACACACCAACATACACACTTACACAGTAAGTCACAAACACACACTCAAAAATAGGCTCACACACCTACACACACACAGAAATACACACTCAACACTATACGCACATACAATCACACATATGTACCTACTCTCGCTCTCACTCACATATTCATACGTACTCAAAAATGGACTCGCACCTATACACACACAAAATTACACACTCACAAGCATATACACATGAAAACACAAACACACATACACAGATGCCAACACACAGTCACACACACCCTTACACACTTATAACCACACAAGTCACACACTCACCCTCACACACACTTACACACATATGAACATACACATGCAGACATTCACACTCTCTCACACACACACTCACCCACAAACTCACCCACAATATTGAATCGATACTCAAACCCGAGGCAACACACTGACACACATCACAAACGCACACCCGTTCCCATCTCACACACACACACGTACACACCCATACACACACACACTGACTCATTCACAAACACTCACTGCCATACACACTCAGATATGTACACGTACACACACCCAAACGTCCACAATCACAAACATAGATGCACACGCTCATTCATGCACATATTTACAAATTCACACTCAAATGTAATCAGACACGTACAAACACAGAAACACACACAGATATAAACAAACACTAACACACATGTGAACACACACAGGAGACAACACACACACCCCTACCCTCACATTCACACACTCACAGAAAAACACAATCACACTTAAAAAACACACGTGCATACGCAGACGTGAATACACCCAAGCCAACACAGTAACATACAAATGCACTCATTCACTGACTCTCATACTCACCCACATATCTCCCACTGCATGCACTCAAACACATACACACACACACGCACACACTCACACCAACGCACACAAGAACCAACCTCACACAATCATTCACACTCCCGCACCCAAGCACCAACGCCCACTCAATCCCAAACTCACTGACACACTCACTTGCAAACGCCTGCACATTCTCACACACCTCCCCACACCAAAACACAATGTCACACACTAACTCATTCACACTAACTCTCGCACCCATGAACAAAGAAATTCATGTTCAAATACACATGTACACACAGATGCAGTCACACATTCACTCACATACACCCACCAACACCCCAAAACTCACACTCACACTCACCCACACATGACTCCCTTGCAATCACATGCACACCTACAGAGAAAAAAATTCCAGACGCTCGCACACTCACATTTACACTCCCGCACAGTCACTTACACACACATTCAAAACTCACACGCTCATACACCTACACGTTTACACATTTACTCTGTCTCGCACTCACACACAAACACCCTCCAAAGCATTTGAATCCATACTCAGACACACATGCCAACCCACTAAGACACATCACACAAATACACACACTCACCCCTCACATACACATTCAAACACACACAGACACACAAGCCAACTCACAAAAACAAAATTCTCACATTGACTCTGTCACTCACACTCACACACTCAACACCACATGCAATCACACACACACAGAAACACAAACACACACGGGAATACGCTCTCTCGCATTCACTGAAACACACATTTATACACCCTCTTACACACCCACACACACAGAAATACAGACTCACAAACATGTGCCCATACAATCACACATATGCACCCCGTCATTCACTCACACATTCATACTCACTCACACTCAAAAACAGACTCACACACCCACACACACACACACAGAAATACATACTCACAAATATACGCACATACAGTCACACCTATGTCCCCACTCTTACTCCGACTCACACACTCATACCCCCTTACTCAAAAATAGACTCACACGTCTACACACACAAAAATACACACTCACAAACAGGTACATACAATATCACATATGTACCCCCTTTCCGTCACTCAAACATTTATACTCACTCACACTCAAAAAGAGATTCAAACACCTACACACACACAAATACCCACTCACAAGCATATACACCTACAAACACAAATGCCCACATGCACAGATGACAACACACACTCATGCACACCCATACAAACCCATGAACACCAACACTCACACACCCACCCTCACACCAAACGCATTCACATGCTTTCACACTCACACACACAAACACACACACACCCTTGAATTCATACTCTTACCCATAAGCCAACCCACTAAGACCCATCAGTCACACACACCCACACATAACTCACACACATTGAAATACGTACTGAAACACAGAAGCCAACTCCCACGAATAAAACTCTCACGCAGACTGTCACTGACACACACTCACCGACACATGCTATCAAACGTACACACACAAACACACACACTCTCTCACATTCCCTCAAACTCAGATACAAACACCCACACTTACACACTCACACACGCGGAAATATGCACTCACAAGTATACACACATACAATCACACATAGGTACCCACTCTCACTCTCACTCACACAGTCATACGCACTTACTTAAAAATAGACTCACACCTATACACACACAAAAAGGCACACTCACAAGCATATACACGTAAAAACACAAGCACACATGCCAACACACAGTCACACATTACACACGTACAGAAATACACACTCACATATATACGCACATACAATCACACATTATGCACACCTGTCACTCACTCACACCTTCGTACTCACTCACACTCAAAAGTAGACTCACACACCTACACACACACAGAAATACACACTCACAAATATACACACATACAATCACACAATTTACCCACTCTAACTCTGACTCACACAGTCATACTCACTCACTCAAAGATACACTCACACCTATACACACACAAGAATATACACTCCCAGGCATATACACATGAAAACACAAACACACATGCACCGATGCCAACAGTCACACACACTTTACACACTTATAAACACAGAAGTCACACACTCACCTCACAAACATATGTACATGCCTTATCACATATGTACCCCCTTTCAGTCACTCACACATTTATACTCACTCACACTCAAAAATAATCTCAAACACCTACACACACAAATACGCACTCACAAGCCTATGCACATACAAACATAATCACACACATACACAGATTCCAACACACCTGCACACACCCATACACACACTCAAAAGCACACACACATTCACCCTCACACACATATGAACCTACACGTACACACAAATGCACGAGTACAAACACAAACACAACACACAGACACATAACGCAAAACACAGTATTGTACACATCACACACCAGCACACACAAAAACCCTTACACAAAAACATTCATATACATACACCCTTGGACACAAGCACTCACACACCAACATACACACTTACACAGTAAGTCACAAACACTCACACTCTAAAATAGGCTCACACACCTACACACACACAGAAATACACACTCAACACTATACGCACATACAATCACACATATGTACCTACTCTCGCTCTCACTCACATATTCATACGTACTCAAAAATGGACTCGCACCTATACACACACAAAATTACACACTCACAAGCATATACACATGAAAACACAAACACACATACACAGATGCCAACACACAGTCACACACACCCTTACACACTTATAACCACACAAGTCACACACTCACCCTCACACACACTTACACACATGAACATACACATGCAGACATTCACACTCTCTCACACACACACTCACCCACAAACTCACCCACAATATTGAATCGATACTCAAACCCGAGGCAACACACTGACACACATCACAAACGCACACCCGTTCCCATCTCACACACACACACGTACACACCCATACACACACACACTGACTCATTCACAAACACTCACAGCCATACACACTCAGATATGTACACATACACACACCCAAACGTCCACAATCACAAACATAGATGCACACGCTCATTCAGGCACATATTTACAAATTCACACTCAAATGTAATCAGACACGTACAAACACAGAAACACACACAGATATAAACAAACACTAACACACATGCGAACACACACAGGAGACAACACACACACCCCTACCCTCACATTCACACACTCACAGAAAAACACAATCACACTTAAAAAACACACGTGCATACGCAGACATGTGAATACACCCAAGCCAACACAGTAACATACAAATGCACTCATTCACTGACTCTCATACTCACCCACATATCTCCCACTGCATGCACTCACACACATACACACACACGCACACACTCACACCAATGCACACAATAACCAACCTCACACAATCATTCACACTCCCGCACCCAAGTACCAATGCACACTCAATCCCAAACTCACTGACACACTCACTTGCAAACGCCTGCACATTCTCACACACCTCCCCACACCAAAACACAATGTCACACACTAACTCATTCACACTAACTCTCGCACCCATGAACAAAGAAATTCATGTTCAAATACACATGTACACACAGATGCAGTCACACATTCACTCACATACACCCACCAACACCCCAAAACTCACACTCACCCACACAAGACTCCCTTGCAATCACATGCACACCTACAGAGAAAAAATTCCAGACGCTCGCACACTCACATTTACACTCCCGCACAGTCACTTACACACACATTCAAAACTCACACGCTCATACACCTACACGTTTACACATTTACTCTGTCTCGCACTCACACACAAACACCCTCCAAAGCATTTGAATCCATACTCAGACACACATGCCAACCCACTAAGACACATCACACAAATACACACACTCACCGCTCACATACACTTTCAAACACACACAAACACACAAGCCAACTCACAAAAACAAAATTCTCACATTGACTCTGTCACTCACACTCACACACTCAACACCACATGCAATCACACACACACAGAAACACAAACACACACGGGAATACGCTCTCTCGCATTCACTGAAACACACATTTATGCACCCTCTTACACACCCACACACACAGAAATACGGACTCACAAACATAGGCCCGTACAATCACACCTATGTACCCCGTCATTCACTCACACATTCATACTCACTCACACTCAAAAACAGACTCACACACCCACACCCACACACAGAAATACATACTCACAAATATACGCACATACAGTCACACCTATGTCCCCACTCTTACTCCGACTCACACACTCATACCCCCTTACTCAAAAATAGACTCACACCTCTACACACACAAAAATACACACTCACAAACAGGTACATACAATATCACATATGTACCCCCTTTCCGTCACTCAAACATTTATACTCACTCACACTCAAAAAGAGATTCAAACACCTACCCACACACAAATACCCACTCACAAGCATATACACCTACAAACACAAATGCCCACATGCACAGATGACAACACACACTCATGCACACCCATACAAACCCATGAACACCAACACTCACACACCCACCCTCACACCAAACGCATTCACATGCTTTCACACTCACACACACAAACACACACACACCCTTGAATTCATACTCTGACCCATAAGCCAACCCACTAAGACCCATCAGTCACACACACCCACACATAACTCACACACATTGAAATACGTACTGAAACACAGAAGCCAACTCCCACGAATAAAACTCTCACGCAGACTGTCACTGACACACACTCACCGACACATGCTATCAAACGTACACACACAAACACAGACACACTCTCTCACATTCCCTCAAACTCAGATACAAACACCCACACTTACACACTCACACACGCAGAAATATGCACTCACAAGTATACACACATACAATCACACATAGGTACCCACTCTCACTCTCACTCACACAGTCATACGCACTTACTTAAAAATTGACTCACACCTATACACACACAAAAAGGCACACTCACAAGCATATACACGTAAAAACACAAGCACACATGCCAACACACAGTCACACATTACACACGTACAGAAATACACACTCACATATATACGCACATACAATCACACATTATGCACACCTGTCACTCACTCACACCTTCGTACTCACTCGCACTCAAAAGTAGACTCACACACCTACACACACACAGAAATACACACTCACAAATATACACACATACAATCACTCAATTTACCCACTCTAACTCTGACTCACACAGTCATACTCACTCAAAGATAGACTCACACCTATACACACACACAAGAATATACACTCCCAGGCATATACACATGAAAACACAAACACACATGCACCGATGCCCACAGTCACACACACCTTTACACACTTATAAACACAGAAGTCACACACTCACCTCACAAACATATGTACATGCCATATCACATATGTACCCCCTTTCAGTCACTCACACATTTATACTCACTCACACTCAAAAATAATCTCAAACACCTACACACACAAATACGCACTCACAAGCCTATGCACAACATACAAACGTAAACACACACATACACAGATGCCAACACAGCTGCACACACCCATACACACACTCAAAAGCACACACACATTCACCCTCACACACATATGAACCTACACGTACACACAAATGCACGAGTACAAACACAAACACAACACACAGACACATAACGCAAAACACAATATTGTACACATCACACACCAGCCCACACAAAAACCCTTACACAAAAACATTCATATACATACACCCTTGGACACAAGCACTCACACACCAACATACACACTTACACAGTAAGTCACAAACACTCACACTCAAAAATAGGCTCACACACCTACACACACAGAAATACACACTCAACACTATACGCACATACAATCACACATATGTACCTACTCTCGCTCTCACTCACATATTCATACGTACTCAAAAATGGACTCGCACCTATACACACACAAAATTACACACTCACAAGCATATACACATGAAAACACAAACACACATACACAGATGCCAACACACAGTCACACACACCCTTACACACTTATAACCACACAAGTCACACACTCACCCTCACACACACTTACACACATGAACATACACATGCAGACATTCACACTCTCTCACACACACACTCACCCACAAACTCACCCACAATATTGAATCGATACTCAAACCCGAGGCAACACACTGACACACATCACAAACGCACACCCGTTCCCATCTCACACACACACACGTACACACCCATACACACACACACTGACTCATTCACAAACACTCACAGCCATACACACTCAGATATGTACACGTACACACACCCAAACGTCCACAATCACAAACATAGATGCACACGCTCATTCAGGCACATATTTACAAATTCACACTCAAATGTAATCAGACACGTACAAACACAGAAACACACACAGATATAAACAAACACTAACACACATGCGAACACACACAGGAGACAACACACACACCCCTACCCTCACATTCACACACTCACAGAAAAACACAATCACACTTAAAAAACACACGTGCATACGCAGACATGTGAATACACCCAAGCCAACACAGTAACATACAAATGCACTCATTCACTGACTCTCATACTCACCCACATATCTCCCACTGCATGCACTCACACACATACACACACACGCACACACTCACACCAATGCACACAATAACCAACCTCACACAATCATTCACACTCCCGCACCCAAGTACCAATGCACACTCAATCCCAAACTCACTGACACACTCACTTGCAAACGCCTGCACATTCTCACACACCTCCCCACACCAAAACACAATGTCACACACTAACTCATTCACACTAACTCTCGCACCCATGAACAAAGAAATTCATGTTCAAATACACATGTACACACAGATGCAGTCACACATTCACTCACATACACCCACCAACACCCCAAAACTCACACTCACCCACACAAGACTCCCTTGCAATCACATGCACACCTACAGAGAAAAAATTCCAGACGCTCGCACACTCACATTTACACTCCCGCACAGTCACTTACACACACATTCAAAACTCACACGCTCATACACCTACACGTTTACACATTTACTCTGTCTCGCACTCACACACAAACACCCTCCAAAGCATTTGAATCCATACTCAGACACACATGCCAACCCACTAAGACACATCACACAAATACACACACTCACCGCTCACATACACTTTCAAACACACACAAACACACAAGCCAACTCACAAAAACAAAATTCTCACATTGACTCTGTCACTCACACTCACACACTCAACACCACATGCAATCACACACACACAGAAACACAAACACACACGGGAATACGCTCTCTCGCATTCACTGAAACACACATTTATGCACCCTCTTACACACCCACACACACAGAAATACGGACTCACAAACATAGGCCCGTACAATCACACCTATGTACCCCGTCATTCACTCACACATTCATACTCACTCACACTCAAAAACAGACTCACACACCCACACCCACACACAGAAATACATACTCACAAATATACGCACATACAGTCACACCTATGTCCCCACTCTTACTCCGACTCACACACTCATACCCCCTTACTCAAAAATAGACTCACACCTCTACACACACAAAAATACACACTCACAAACAGGTACATACAATATCACATATGTACCCCCTTTCCGTCACTCAAACATTTATACTCACTCACACTCAAAAAGAGATTCAAACACCTACCCACACACAAATACCCACTCACAAGCATATACACCTACAAACACAAATGCCCACATGCACAGATGACAACACACACTCATGCACACCCATACAAACCCATGAACACCAACACTCACACACCCACCCTCACACCAAACGCATTCACATGCTTTCACACTCACACACACAAACACACACACACCCTTGAATTCATACTCTGACCCATAAGCCAACCCACTAAGACCCATCAGTCACACACACCCACACATAACTCACACACATTGAAATACGTACTGAAACACAGAAGCCAACTCCCACGAATAAAACTCTCACGCAGACTGTCACTGACACACACTCACCGACACATGCTATCAAACGTACACACACAAACACAGACACACTCTCTCACATTCCCTCAAACTCAGATACAAACACCCACACTTACACACTCACACACGCAGAAATATGCACTCACAAGTATACACACATACAATCACACATAGGTACCCACTCTCACTCTCACTCACACAGTCATACGCACTTACTTAAAAATTGACTCACACCTATACACACACAAAAAGGCACACTCACAAGCATATACACGTAAAAACACAAGCACACATGCCAACACACAGTCACACATTACACACGTACAGAAATACACACTCACATATATACGCACATACAATCACACATTATGCACACCTGTCACTCACTCACACCTTCGTACTCACTCGCACTCAAAAGTAGACTCACACACCTACACACACACAGAAATACACACTCACAAATATACACACATACAATCACTCAATTTACCCACTCTAACTCTGACTCACACAGTCATACTCACTCAAAGATAGACTCACACCTATACACACACACAAGAATATACACTCCCAGGCATATACACATGAAAACACAAACACACATGCACCGATGCCCACAGTCACACACACCTTTACACACTTATAAACACAGAAGTCACACACTCACCTCACAAACATATGTACATGCCATATCACATATGTACCCCCTTTCAGTCACTCACACATTTATACTCACTCACACTCAAAAATAATCTCAAACACCTACACACACAAATACGCACTCACAAGCCTATGCACAACATACAAACGTAAACACACACATACACAGATGCCAACACAGCTGCACACACCCATACACACACTCAAAAGCACACACACATTCACCCTCACACACATATGAACCTACACGTACACACAAATGCACGAGTACAAACACAAACACAACACACAGACACATAACGCAAAACACAATATTGTACACATCACACACCAGCCCACACAAAAACCCTTACACAAAAACATTCATATACATACACCCTTGGACACAAGCACTCACACACCAACATACACACTTACACAGTAAGTCACAAACACTCACACTCAAAAATAGGCTCACACACCTACACACACACAGAAATACACACTCAACACTATACGCACATACAATCACACATATGTACCTACTCTCGCTCTCACTCACATATTCATACGTACTCAAAAATGGACTCGCACCTATACACACACAAAATTACACACTCACAAGCATATACACATGAAAACACAAACACACATACACAGATGCCAACACACAGTCACACACACCCTTACACACTTATAACCACACAAGTCACACACTCACCCTCACACACACTTACACACATGAACATACACATGCAGACATTCACACTCTCTCACACACACACTCACCCACAAACTCACCCACAATATTGAATCGATACTCAAACCCGAGGCAACACACTGACACACATCACAAACGCACACCCGTTCCCATCTCACACACACACACGTACACACCCATACACACACACACTGACTCATTCACAAACACTCACAGCCATACACACTCAGATATGTACACGTACACACACCCAAACGTCCACAATCACAAACATAGATGCACACGCTCATTCAGGCACATATTTACAAATTCACACTCAAATGTAATCAGACACGTACAAACACAGAAACACACACAGATATAAACAAACACTAACACACATGCGAACACACACAGGAGACAACACACACACCCCTACCCTCACATTCACACACTCACAGAAAAACACAATCACACTTAAAAAACACACGTGCATACGCAGACATGTGAATACACCCAAGCCAACACAGTAACATACAAATGCACTCATTCACTGACTCTCATACTCACCCACATATCTCCCACTGCATGCACTCACACACATACACACACACACGCACACACTCACACCAACGCACACAAGAACCAACCTCACACAATCATTCACACTCCCGCACCCAAGCACCAACGCCCACTCAATCCCAAACTCACTGACACACTCACTTGCAAACGCCTGCACATTCTCACACACCTCCCCACACCAAAACACAATGTCACACACTAACTCATTCACACTAACTCTCGCACCCATGAACAAAGAAATTCATGTTCAAATACACATGTACACACAGATGCAGTCACACATTCACTCACATACACCCACCAACACCCCAAAACTCACACTCACACTCACCCACACATGACTCCCTTGCAATCACATGCACACCTACAGAGAAAAAAATTACAGACGCTCGCACACTCACATTTACACTCCCGCACAGTCACTTACACACACATTCAAAACTCACACGCTCATACACCTACACGTTTACACATTTACTCTGTCTCGCACTCACACACAAACACCCTCCAAAGCATTTGAATCCATACTCAGACACACATGCCAACCCACTAAGACACATCACACAAATACACACACTCACCCCTCACATACACATTCAAACACACACAGACACACAAGCCAACTCACAAAAACAAAATTCTCACATTGACTCTGTCACTCACACTCACACACTCAACACCACATGCAATCACACACACACAGAAACACAAACACACACGGGAATACGCTCTCTCGCATTCACTGAAACACACATTTATACACCCTCTTACACACCCACACACACAGAAATACAGACTCACAAACATGTGCCCATACAATCACACATATGCACCCCGTCATTCACTCACACATTCATACTCACTCACACTCAAAAACAGACTCACACACCCACACCCACACACAGAAATACATACTCACAAATATACGCACATACAGTCACACCTATGTCCCCACTCTTACTCCGACTCACACACTCATACCCCCTTACTCAAAAATAGACTCACACCTCTACACACACAAAAATACACACTCACAAACAGGTACATACAATATCACATATGTACCCCCTTTCCGTCACTCAAACATTTATACTCACTCACACTCAAAAAGAGATTCAAACACCTACCCACACACAAATACCCACTCACAAGCATATACACCTACAAACACAAATGCCCACATGCACAGATGACAACACACACTCATGCACACCCATACAAACCCATGAACACCAACACTCACACACCCACCCTCACACCAAACGCATTCACATGCTTTCACACTCACACACACAAACACACACACACCCTTGAATTCATACTCTGACCCATAAGCCAACCCACTAAGACCCATCAGTCACACACACCCACACATAACTCACACACATTGAAATACGTACTGAAACACAGAAGCCAACTCCCACGAATAAAACTCTCACGCAGACTGTCACTGACACACACTCACCGACACATGCTATCAAACGTACACACACAAACACAGACACACTCTCTCACATTCCCTCAAACTCAGATACAAACACCCACACTTACACACTCACACACGCAGAAATATGCACTCACAAGTATACACACATACAATCACACATAGGTACCCACTCTCACTCTCACTCACACAGTCATACGCACTTACTTAAAAATTGACTCACACCTATACACACACAAAAAGGCACACTCACAAGCATATACACGTCAAAACACAAGCACACATGCCAACACACAGTCACACATTACACACGTACAGAAATACACACTCACATATATACGCACATACAATCACACATTATGCACACCTGTCACTCACTCACACCTTCGTACTCACTCGCACTCAAAAGTAGACTCACACACCTACACACACACAGAAATACACACTCACAAATATACACACATACAATCACACAATTTACCCACTCTAACTCTGACTCACACAGTCATACTCACTCACTCAAAGATAGACTCACACCTATACACACACAAGAATATACACTCCCAGGCATATACACATGAAAACACAAACACACATGCACCGATGCCAACAGTCACACACACTTTACACACTTATAAACACAGAAGTCACACACTCACCTCACAAACATATGTACATGCCATATCACATATGTACCCCCTTTCAGTCACTCACACATTTATACTCACTCACACTCAAAAATAATCTCAAACACCTACACACACAAATACGCACTCACAAGCCTATGCACATACAAACATAATCACACACATACACAGATGCCAACACACCTGCACACACCCATACACACACTCAAAAGCACACACACATTCACCCTCACACACATATGAACCTACACGTACACACAAATGCACGAGTACAAACACAAACACAACACACAGACACATAACGCAAAACACAGTATTGTACACATCACACACCAGCACACACAAAAACCCTTACACAAAAACATTCATATACATACACCCTTGGACACAAGCACTCACACACCAACATACACACTTACACAGTAAGTCACAAACACACACTCAAAAATAGGCTCACACACCTACACACACACAGAAATACACACTCAACACTATACGCACATACAATCACACATATGTACCTACTCTCGCTCTCACTCACATATTCATACGTACTCAAAAATGGACTCGCACCTATACACACACAAAATTACACACTCACAAGCATATACACATGAAAACACAAACACACATACACAGATGCCAACACACAGTCACACACACCCTTACACACTTATAACCACACAAGTCACACACTCACCCTCACACACACTTACACACATATGAACATACACATGCAGACATTCACACTCTCTCACACACACACTCACCCACAAACTCACCCACAATATTGAATCGATACTCAAACCCGAGGCAACACACTGACACACATCACAAATGCACACCCGTTCCCATCTCACACACACACACGTACACACCCATACACACACACACTGACTCATTCACAAACACTCACAGCCATACACACTCAGATATGTACACGTACACACACCCAAACGTCCACAATCACAAACATAGATGCACACGCTCATTCATGCACATATTTACAAATTCACACTCAAATGTAATCAGACACGTACAAACACAGAAACACACACAGATATAAACAAACACTAACACACATGTGAACACACACAGGAGACAACACACACACCCCTACCCTCACATTCACACACTCACAGAAAAACACAATCACACTTAAAAAACACACGTGCATACGCAGACATGTGAATACACCCAAGCCAACACAGTAACATACAAATGCACTCATTCACTGACTCTCATACTCACCCACATATCTCCCACTGCATGCACTCACACACATACACACACACACGCACACACTCACACCAACGCACACAAGAACCAACCTCACACAATCATTCACACTCCCGCACCCAAGCACCAACGCCCACTCAATCCCAAACTCACTGACACACTCACTTGCAAACGCCTGCACATTCTCACACACCTCCCCACACCAAAACACAATGTCACACACTAACTCATTCACACTAACTCTCGCACCCATGAACAAAGAAATTCATGTTCAAATACACATGTACACACAGATGCAGTCACACATTCACTCACATACACCCACCAACACCCCAAAACTCACACTCACACTCACCCACACATGACTCCCTTGCAATCACATGCACACCTACAGAGAAAAAAATTACAGACGCTCGCACACTCACATTTACACTCCCGCACAGTCACTTACACACACATTCAAAACTCACACGCTCATACACCTACACGTTTACACATTTACTCTGTCTCGCACTCACACACAAACACCCTCCAAAGCATTTGAATCCATACTCAGACACACATGCCAACCCACTAAGACACATCACACAAATACACACACTCACCCCTCACATACACATTCAAACACACACAGACACACAAGCCAACTCACAAAAACAAAATTCTCACATTGACTCTGTCACTCACACTCACACACTCAACACCACATGCAATCACACACACACAGAAACACAAACACACACGGGAATACGCTCTCTCGCATTCACTGAAACACACATTTATACACCCTCTTACACACCCACACACACAGAAATACAGACTCACAAACATGTGCCCATACAATCACACATATGCACCCCGTCATTCACTCACACATTCATACTCACTCACACTCAAAAACAGACTCACACACCCACACCCACACACAGAAATACATACTCACAAATATACGCACATACAGTCACACCTATGTCCCCACTCTTACTCCAACTCACACACTCATACCCCCTTACTCAAAAATAGACTCACACCTCTACACACACAAAAATACACACTCACAAACAGGTACATACAATATCACATATGTACCCCCTTTCCGTCACTCAAACATTTATACTCACTCACACTCAAAAAGAGATTCAAACACCTACCCACACACAAATACCCACTCACAAGCATATACACCTACAAACACAAATGCCCACATGCACAGATGACAACACACACTCATGCACACCCATACAAACCCATGAACACCAACACTCACACACCCACCCTCACACCAAACGCATTCACATGCTTTCACACTCACACACACAAACACACACACACCCTTGAATTCATACTCTGACCCATAAGCCAACCCACTAAGACCCATCAGTCACACACACCCACACATAACTCACACACATTGAAATACGTACTGAAACACAGAAGCCAACTCCCACGAATAAAACTCTCACGCAGACTGTCACTGACACACACTCACCGACACATGCTATCAAACGTACACACACAAACACAGACACACTCTCTCACATTCCCTCAAACTCAGATACAAACACCCACACTTACACACTCACACACGCAGAAATATGCACTCACAAGTATACACACATACAATCACACATAGGTACCCACTCTCACTCTCACTCACACAGTCATACGCACTTACTTAAAAATTGACTCACACCTATACACACACAAAAAGGCACACTCACAAGCATATACACGTAAAAACACAAGCACACATGCCAACACACAGTCACACATTACACACGTACAGAAATACACACTCACATATATACGCACATACAATCACACATTATGCACACCTGTCACTCACTCACACCTTCGTACTCACTCGCACTCAAAAGTAGACTCACACACCTACACACACACAGAAATACACACTCACAAATATACACACATACAATCACACAATTTACCCACTCTAACTCTGACTCACACAGTCATACTCACTCACTCAAAGATAGACTCACACCTATACACACACAAGAATATACACTCCCAGGCATATACACATGAAAACACAAACACACATGCACCGATGCCAACAGTCACACACACTTTACACACTTATAAACACAGAAGTCACACACTCACCTCACAAACATATGTACATGCCATATCACATATGTACCCCCTTTCAGTCACTCACACATTTATACTCACTCACACTCAAAAATAATCTCAAACACCTACACACACAAATACGCACTCACAAGCCTATGCACATACAAACATAATCACACACATACACAGATGCCAACACACCTGCACACACCCATACACACACTCAAAAGCACACACACATTCACCCTCACACACATATGAACCTACACGTACACACAAATGCACGAGTACAAACACAAACACAACACACAGACACATAACG
This sequence comes from Castor canadensis, assembly GCF_047511655.1. Taxonomy (NCBI): domain Eukaryota; kingdom Metazoa; phylum Chordata; class Mammalia; order Rodentia; family Castoridae; genus Castor; species Castor canadensis. Next base: position 79,277 of record NW_027395365.1, read on the forward strand.
CAAAACACAGTATTGTACACATCACACACCAGCACACACAAAAACCCTTACACAAAAACATTCATATACATACACCCTTGGACACAAGCACTCACACACCAACATACACACTTACACAGTAAGTCACAAACACACACTCAAAAATAGGCTCACACACCTACACACACACAGAAATACACACTCAACACTATACGCACATACAATCACACATATGTACCTACTCTCGCTCTCACTCACATATTCATACGTACTCAAAAATGGACTCGCACCTATACACACACAAAATTACACACTCACAAGCATATACACATGAAAACACAAACACACATACACAGATGCCAACACACAGTCACACACACCCTTACACACTTATAACCACACAAGTCACACACTCACCCTCACACACACTTACACACATATGAACATACACATGCAGACATTCACACTCTCTCACACACACACTCACCCACAAACTCACCCACAATATTGAATCGATACTCAAACCCGAGGCAACACACTGACACACATCACAAACGCACACCCGTTCCCATCTCACACACACACATGTACACACCCATACACACACACACTGACTCATTCACAAACACTCACAGCCATACACACTCAGATATGTACACGTACACACACCCAAACGTCCACAATCACAAACATAGATGCACACGCTCATTCATGCACATATTTACAAATTCACACTCAAATGTAATCAGACACGTACAAACACAGAAACACACACAGATATAAACAAACACTAACACACATGTGAACACACACAGGAGACAACACACACACCCCTACCCTCACATTCACACACTCACAGAAAAACACAATCACACTTAAAAAACACACGTGCATACGCAGACATGTGAATACACCCAAGCCAACACAGTAACATACAAATGCACTCATTCACTGACTCTCATACTCACCCACATATCTCCCACTGCATGCACTCACACACATACACACACACACGCACACACTCACACCAACGCACACAAGAACCAACCTCACACAATCATTCACACTCCCGCACCCAAGCACCAACGCCCACTCAATCCCAAACTCACTGACACACTCACTTGCAAACGCCTGCACATTCTCACACACCTCCCCACACCAAAACACAATGTCACACACTAACTCATTCACACTAACTCTCGCACCCATGAACAAAGAAATTCATGTTCAAATACACATGTACACACAGATGCAGTCACACATTCACTCACATACACCCACCAACACCCCAAAACTCACACTCACACTCACCCACACATGACTCCCTTGCAATCACATGCACACCTACAGAGAAAAAAATTCCAGACGCTCGCACACTCACATTTACACTCCCGCACAGTCACTTACACACACATTCAAAACTCACACGCTCATACACCTACACGTTTACACATTTACTCTGTCTCGCACTCACACACAAACACCCTCCAAAGCATTTGAATCCATACTCAGACACACATGCCAACCCACTAAGACACATCACACAAATACACACACTCACCCCTCACATACACATTCAAACACACACAGACACACAAGCCAACTCACAAAAACAAAATTCTCACATTGACTCTGTCACTCACACTCACACACTCAACACCACATGCAATCACACACACACAGAAACACAAACACACACGGGAATACGCTCTCTCGCATTCACTGAAACACACATTTATACACCCTCTTACACACCCACACACACAGAAATACAGACTCACAAACATGTGCCCATACAATCACACATATGCACCCCGTCATTCACTCACACATTCATACTCACTCACACTCAAAAACAGACTCACACACCCACACCCACACACAGAAATACATACTCACAAATATACGCACATACAGTCACACCTATGTCCCCACTCTTACTCCGACTCACACACTCATACCCCCTTACTCAAAAATAGACTCACACCTCTACACACACAAAAATACACACTCACAAACAGGTACATACAATATCACATATGTACCCCCTTTCCGTCACTCAAACATTTATACTCACTCACACTCAAAAAGAGATTCAAACACCTACCCACACACAAATACCCACTCACAAGCATATACACCTACAAACACAAATGCCCACATGCACAGATGACAACACACACTCATGCACACCCATACAAACCCATGAACACCAACACTCACACACCCACCCTCACACCAAACGCATTCACATGCTTTCACACTCACACACACAAACACACACACACCCTTGAATTCATACTCTGACCCATAAGCCAACCCACTAAGACCCATCAGTCACACACACCCACACATAACTCACACACATTGAAATACGTACTGAAACACAGAAGCCAACTCCCACGAATAAAACTCTCACGCAGACTGTCACTGACACACACTCACCGACACATGCTATCAAACGTACACACACAAACACAGACACACTCTCTCACATTCCCTCAAACTCAGATACAAACACCCACACTTACACACTCACACACGCAGAAATATGCACTCACAAGTATACACACATACAATCACACATAGGTACCCACTCTCACTCTCACTCACACAGTCATACGCACTTACTTAAAAATTGACTCACACCTATACACACACAAAAAGGCACACTCACAAGCATATACACGTCAAAACACAAGCACACATGCCAACACACAGTCACACATTACACACGTACGGAAATACACACTCACATATATACGCACATACAATCACACATTATGCACACCTGTCACTCACTCACACCTTCGTACTCACTCGCACTCAAAAGTAGACTCACACACCTACACACACACAGAAATACACACTCACAAATATACACACATACAATCACACAATTTACCCACTCTAACTCTGACTCACACAGTCATACTCACTCACTCAAAGATAGACTCACACCTATACACACACAAGAATATACACTCCCAGGCATATACACATGAAAACACAAACACACATGCACCGATGCCAACAGTCACACACACTTTACACACTTATAAACACAGAAGTCACACACTCACCTCACAAACATATGTACATGCCATATCACATATGTACCCCCTTTCAGTCACTCACACATTTATACTCACTCACACTCAAAAATAATCTCAAACACCTACACACACAAATACGCACTCACAAGCCTATGCACATACAAACATAATCACACACATACACAGATGCCAACACACCTGCACACACCCATACACACACTCAAAAGCACACACACATTCACCCTCACACACATATGAACCTACACGTACACACAAATGCACGAGTACAAACACAAACACAACACACAGACACATAACGCAAAACACACTATTGTACACATCACACACCAGCACACACAAAAACCCTTACACAAAAACATTCATATACATACACCCTTGGACACAAGCACTCACACACCAACATACACACTTACACAGTAAGTCACAAACACACACTCAAAAATAGGCTCACACACCTACACACACACAGAAATACACACTCAACACTATACGCACATACAATCACACATATGTACCTACTCTCGCTCTCACTCACATATTCATACGTACTCAAAAATGGACTCGCACCTATACACACACAAAACTACACACTCACAAGCATATACACATGAAAACACAAACACACATACACAGATGCCAACACACAGTCACACACACCCTTACACACTTATAACCACACAAGTCACACACTCACCCTCACACACACTTACACACATATGAACATACACATGCAGACATTCACACTCTCTCACACACACACTCACCCACAAACTCACCCACAATATTGAATCGATACTCAAACCCGAGGCAACACACTGACACACATCACAAACGCACACCCGTTCCCATCTCACACACACACACGTACACACCCATACACACACACACTGACTCATTCACAAACACTCACAGCCATACACACTCAGATATGTACACGTACACACACCCAAACGTCCACAATCACAAACATAGATGCACACGCTCATTCATGCACATATTTACAAATTCACACTCAAATGTAATCAGACACGTACAAACACAGAAACACACACAGATATAAACAAACACTAACACACATGTGAACACACACAGGAGACAACACACACACCCCTACCCTCACATTCACACACTCACAGAAAAACACAATCACACTTAAAAAACACACGTGCATACGCAGACATGTGAATACACCCAAGCCAACACAGTAACATACAAATGCACTCATTCACTGACTCTCATACTCACCCACATATCTCCCACTGCATGCACTCACACACATACACACACACACGCACACACTCACACCAACGCACACAAGAACCAACCTCACACAATCATTCACACTCCCGCACCCAAGCACCAACGCCCACTCAATCCCAAACTCACTGACACACTCACTTGCAAACGCCTGCACATTCTCACACACCTCCCCACACCAAAACACAATGTCACACACTAACTCATTCACACTAACTCTCGCACCCATGAACAAAGAAATTCATGTTCAAATACACATGTACACACAGATGCAGTCACACATTCACTCACATACACCCACCAACACCCCAAAACTCACACTCACCCACACAAGACTCCCTTGCAATCACATGCACACCTACAGAGAAAAAATTCCAGACGCTCGCACACTCACATTTACACTCCCGCACAGTCACTTACACACACATTCAAAACTCACACGCTCATACACCTACACGTTTACACATTTACTCTGTCTCGCACTCACACACAAACACCCTCCAAAGCATTTGAATCCATACTCAGACACACATGCCAACCCACTAAGACACATCACACAAATACACACACTCACCGCTCACATACACTTTCAAACACACACAAACACACAAGCCAACTCACAAAAACAAAATTCTCACATTGACTCTGTCACTCACACTCACACACTCAACACCACATGCAATCACACACACACAGAAACACAAACACACACGGGAATACGCTCTCTCGCATTCACTGAAACACACATTTATGCACCCTCTTACACACCCACACACACAGAAATACGGACTCACAAACATAGGCCCGTACAATCACACCTATGTACCCCGTCATTCACTCACACTTTCATACTCACTCACACTCAAAAACAGACTCACACACCCACACCCACACACAGAAATACATACTCACAAATATACGCACATACAGTCACACCTATGTCCCCACTCTTACTCCGACTCACACACTCATACCCCCTTACTCAAAAATAGACTCACACCTCTACACACACAAAAATACACACTCACAAACAGGTACATACAATATCACATATGTACCCCCTTTCCGTCACTCAAACATTTATACTCACTCACACTCAAAAAGAGATTCAAACACCTACCCACACACAAATACCCACTCACAAGCATATACACCTACAAACACAAATGCCCACATGCACAGATGACAACACACACTCATGCACACCCATACAAACCCATGAACACCAACACTCACACACCCACCCTCACACCAAACGCATTCACATGCTTTCACACTCACACACACAAACACACACACACCCTTGAATTCATACTCTGACCCATAAGCCAACCCACTAAGACCCATCAGTCACACACACCCACACATAACTCACACACATTGAAATACGTACTGAAACACAGAAGCCAACTCCCACGAATAAAACTCTCACGCAGACTGTCACTGACACACACTCACCGACACATGCTATCAAACGTACACACACAAACACAGACACACTCTCTCACATTCCCTCAAACTCAGATACAAACACCCACACTTACACACTCACACACGCAGAAATATGCACTCACAAGTATACACACATACAATCACACATAGGTACCCACTCTCACTCTCACTCACACAGTCATACGCACTTACTTAAAAATTGACTCACACCTATACACACACAAAAAGGCACACTCACAAGCATATACACGTAAAAACACAAGCACACATGCCAACACACAGTCACACATTACACACGTACAGAAATACACACTCACATATATACGCACATACAATCACACATTATGCACACCTGTCACTCACTCACACCTTCGTACTCACTCGCACTCAAAAGTAGACTCACACACCTACACACACACAGAAATACACACTCACAAATATACACACATACAATCACTCAATTTACCCACTCTAACTCTGACTCACACAGTCATACTCACTCAAAGATAGACTCACACCTATACACACACACAAGAATATACACTCCCAGGCATATACACATGAAAACACAAACACACATGCACCGATGCCCACAGTCACACACACCTTTACACACTTATAAACACAGAAGTCACACACTCACCTCACAAACATATGTACATGCCATATCACATATGTACCCCCTTTCAGTCACTCACACATTTATACTCACTCACACTCAAAAATAATCTCAAACACCTACACACACAAATACGCACTCACAAGCCTATGCACAACATACAAACGTAAACACACACATACACAGATGCCAACACAGCTGCACACACCCATACACACACTCAAAAGCACACACACATTCACCCTCACACACATATGAACCTACACGTACACACAAATGCACGAGTACAAACACAAACACAACACACAGACACATAACGCAAAACACAATATTGTACACATCACACACCAGCCCACACAAAAACCCTTACACAAAAACATTCATATACATACACCCTTGGACACAAGCACTCACACACCAACATACACACTTACACAGTAAGTCACAAACACTCACACTCAAAAATAGGCTCACACAACTACACACACACAGAAATACACACTCAACACTATACGCACATACAATCACACATATGTACCTACTCTCGCTCTCACTCACATATTCATACGTACTCAAAAATGGACTCGCACCTATACACACACAAAATTACACACTCACAAGCATATACACATGAAAACACAAACACACATACACAGATGCCAACACACAGTCACACACACCCTTACACACTTATAACCACACAAGTCACACACTCACCCTCACACACACTTACACACATGAACATACACATGCAGACATTCACACTCTCTCACACACACACTCACCCACAAACTCACCCACAATATTGAATCGATACTCAAACCCGAGGCAACACACTGACACACATCACAAACGCACACCCGTTCCCATCTCACACACACACACGTACACACCCATACACACACACACTGACTCATTCACAAACACTCACAGCCATACACACTCAGATATGTACACGTACACACACCCAAACGTCCACAATCACAAACATAGATGCACACGCTCATTCAGGCACATATTTACAAATTCACACTCAAATGTAATCAGACACGTACAAACACAGAAACACACACAGATATAAACAAACACTAACACACATGCGAACACACACAGGAGACAACACACACACCCCTACCCTCACATTCACACACTCACAGAAAAACACAATCACACTTAAAAAACACACGTGCATACGCAGACATGTGAATACACCCAAGCCAACACAGTAACATACAAATGCACTCATTCACTGACTCTCATACTCACCCACATATCTCCCACTGCATGCACTCACACACATACACACACACACGCACACACTCACACCAACGCACACAAGAACCAACCTCACACAATCATTCACACTCCCGCACCCAAGCACCAACGCCCACTCAATCCCAAACTCACTGACACACTCACTTGCAAACGCCTGCACATTCTCACACACCTCCCCACACCAAAACACAATGTCACACACTAACTCATTCACACTAACTCTCGCACCCATGAACAAAGAAATTCATGTTCAAATACACATGTACACACAGATGCAGTCACACATTCACTCACATACACCCACCAACACCCCAAAACTCACACTCACACTCACCCACACAAGACTCCCTTGCAATCACATGCACACCTACAGAGAAAAAATTCCAGACGCTCGCACACTCACATTTACACTCCCGCACAGTCACTTACACACACATTCAAAACTCACACGCTCATACACCTACACGTTTACACATTTACTCTGTCTCGCACTCACACACAAACACCCTCCAAAGCATTTGAATCCATACTCAGACACACATGCCAACCCACTAAGACACATCACACAAATACACACACTCACCGCTCACATACACTTTCAAACACACACAAACACACAAGCCAACTCACAAAAACAAAATTCTCACATTGACTCTGTCACTCACACTCACACACTCAACACCACATGCAATCACACACACACAGAAACACAAACACACACGGGAATACGCTCTCTCGCATTCACTGAAACACACATTTATGCACCCTCTTACACACCCACACACACAGAAATACGGACTCACAAACATAGGCCCGTACAATCACACCTATGTACCCCGTCATTCACTCACACATTCATACTCACTCACACTCAAAAACAGACTCACACACCCACACCCACACACAGAAATACATACTCACAAATATACGCACATACAGTCACACCTATGTCCCCACTCTTACTCCGACTCACACACTCATACCCCCTTACTCAAAAATAGACTCACACCTCTACACACACAAAAATACACACTCACAAACAGGTACATACAATATCGCATATGTACCCCCTTTCTGTCACTCAAACATTTATACTCACTCACACTCAAAAAGAGATTCAAACACCTACCCACACACAAATACCCACTCACAAGCATATACACCTACAAACACAAATGCCCACATGCACAGATGACAACACACACTCATGCACACCCATACAAACCCATGAACACCAACACTCACACACCCACCCTCACACCAAACGCATTCACATGCTTTCACACTCACACACACAAACACACACACACCCTTGAATTCATACTCTGACCCATAAGCCAACCCACTAAGACCCATCAGTCACACACACCCACACATAACTCACACACATTGAAATACGTACTGAAACACAGAAGCCAACTCCCACGAATAAAACTCTCACGCAGACTGTCACTGACACACACTCACCGACACATGCTATCAAACGTACACACACAAACACAGACACACTCTCTCACATTCCCTCAAACTCAGATACAAACACCCACACTTACACACTCACACACGCAGAAATATGCACTCACAAGTATACACACATACAATCACACATAGGTACCCACTCTCACTCTCACTCACACAGTCATACGCACTTACTTAAAAATTGACTCACACCTATACACACACAAAAAGGCACACTCACAAGCATATACACGTCAAAACACAAGCACACATGCCAACACACAGTCACACATTACACACGTACAGAAATACACACTCACATATATACGCACATACAATCACACATTATGCACACCTGTCACTCACTCACACCTTCGTACTCACTCGCACTCAAAAGTAGACTCACACACCTACACACACACAGAAATACACACTCACAAATATACACACATACAATCACTCAATTTACCCACTCTAACTCTGACACTCAAATGTAATCAGACACGTACAAACACAGAAACACACACAGATATAAACAAACACTAACACACATGCGAACACACACAGGAGACAACACACACACCCCTACCCTCACATTCACACACTCACAGAAAAACACAATCACACTTAAAAAACACACGTGCATACGCAGACATGTGAATACACCCAAGCCAACACAGTAACATACAAATGCACTCATTCACTGACTCTCATACTCACCCACATATCTCCCACTGCATGCACTCACACACATACACACACACACGCACACACTCACACCAACGCACACAAGAACCAACCTCACACAATCATTCACACTCCCGCACCCAAGCACCAACGCCCACTCAATCCCAAACTCACTGACACACTCACTTGCAAACGCCTGCACATTCTCACACACCTCCCCACACCAAAACACAATGTCACACACTAACTCATTCACACTAACTCTCGCACCCATGAACAAAGAAATTCATGTTCAAATACACATGTACACACAGATGCAGTCACACATTCACTCACATACACCCACCAACACCCCAAAACTCACACTCACACTCACCCACACATGACTCCCTTGCAATCACATGCACACCTACAGAGAAAAAAATTACAGACGCTCGCACACTCACATTTACACTCCCGCACAGTCACTTACACACACATTCAAAACTCACACGCTCATACACCTACACGTTTACACATTTACTCTGTCTCGCACTCACACACAAACACCCTCCAAAGCATTTGAATCCATACTCAGACACACATGCCAACCCACTAAGACACATCACACAAATACACACACTCACCCCTCACATACACATTCAAACACACACAGACACACAAGCCAACTCACAAAAACAAAATTCTCACATTGACTCTGTCACTCACACTCACACACTCAACACCACATGCAATCACACACACACAGAAACACAAACACACACGGGAATACGCTCTCTCGCATTCACTGAAACACACATTTATACACCCTCTTACACACCCACACACACAGAAATACAGACTCACAAACATGTGCCCATACAATCACACATATGCACCCCGTCATTCACTCACACATTCATACTCACTCACACTCAAAAACAGACTCACACACCCACACCCACACACAGAAATACATACTCACAAATATACGCACATACAGTCACACCTATGTCCCCACTCTTACTCCGACTCACACACTCATACCCCCTTACTCAAAAATAGACTCACACCTCTACACACACAAAAATACACACTCACAAACAGGTACATACAATATCACATATGTACCCCCTTTCCGTCACTCAAACATTTATACTCACTCACACTCAAAAAGAGATTCAAACACCTACCCACACACAAATACCCACTCACAAGCATATACACCTACAAACACAAATGCCCACATGCACAGATGACAACACACACTCATGCACACCCATACAAACCCATGAACACCAACACTCACACACCCACCCTCACACCAAACGCATTCACATGCTTTCACACTCACACACACAAACACACACACACCCTTGAATTCATACTCTGACCCATAAGCCAACCCACTAAGACCCATCAGTCACACACACCCACACATAACTCACACACATTGAAATACGTACTGAAACACAGAAGCCAACTCCCACGAATAAAACTCTCACGCAGACTGTCACTGACACACACTCACCGACACATGCTATCAAACGTACACACACAAACACAGACACACTCTCTCACATTCCCTCAAACTCAGATACAAACACCCACACTTACACACTCACACACGCAGAAATATGCACTCACAAGTATACACACATACAATCACACATAGGTACCCACTCTCACTCTCACTCACACAGTCATACGCACTTACTTAAAAATTGACTCACACCTATACACACACAAAAAGGCACACTCACAAGCATATACACGTCAAAACACAAGCACACATGCCAACACACAGTCACACATTACACACGTACAGAAATACACACTCACATATATACGCACATACAATCACACATTATGCACACCTGTCACTCACTCACACCTTCGTACTCACTCGCACTCAAAAGTAGACTCACACACCTACACACACACAGAAATACACACTCACAAATATACACACATACAATCACACAATTTACCCACTCTAACTCTGACTCACACAGTCATACTCACTCACTCAAAGATAGACTCACACCTATACACACACAAGAATATACACTCCCAGGCATATACACATGAAAACACAAACACACATGCACCGATGCCAACAGTCACACACACTTTACACACTTATAAACACAGAAGTCACACACTCACCTCACAAACATATGTACATGCCATATCACATATGTACCCCCTTTCAGTCACTCACACATTTATACTCACTCACACTCAAAAATAATCTCAAACACCTACACACACAAATACGCACTCACAAGCCTATGCACATACAAACATAATCACACACATACACAGATTCCAACACACCTGCACACACCCATACACACACTCAAAAGCACACACACATTCACCCTCACACACATATGAACCTACACGTACACACAAATGCACGAGTACAAACACAAACACAACACACAGACACATAACGCAAAACACAGTATTGTACACATCACACACCAGCACACACAAAAACCCTTACACAAAAACAGTCATATACATACACCCTTGGACACAAGCACTCACACACCAACATACACACTTACACAGTAAGTCACAAACACACACTCAAAAATAGGCTCACACACCTACACACACACAGAAATACACACTCAACACTATACGCACATACAATCACACATATGTACCTACTCTCGCTCTCACTCACATATTCATACGTACTCAAAAATGGACTCGCACCTATACACACACAAAATTACACACTCACAAGCATATACACATGAAAACACAAACACACATACACAGATGCCAACACACAGTCACACACACCCTTACACACTTATAACCACACAAGTCACACACTCACCCTCACACACACTTACACACATATGAACATACACATGCAGACATTCACACTCTCTCACACACACACTCACCCACAAACTCACCCACAATATTGAATCGATACTCAAACCCGAGGCAACACACTGACACACATCACAAACGCACACCCGTTCCCATCTCACACACACACACGTACACACCCATACACACACACACTGACTCATTCACAAACACTCACTGCCATACACACTCAGATATGTACACGTACACACACCCAAACGTCCACAATCACAAACATAGATGCACACGCTCATTCATGCACATATTTACAAATTCACACTCAAATGTAATCAGACACGTACAAACACAGAAACACACACAGATATAAACAAACACTAACACACATGTGAACACACACAGGAGACAACACACACACCCCTACCCTCACATTCACACACTCACAGAAAAACACAATCACACTTAAAAAACACACGTGCATACGCAGACATGTGAATACACCCAAGCCAACACAGTAACATACAAATGCACTCATTCACTGACTCTCATACTCACCCACATATCTCCCACTGCATGCACTCACACACATACACACACACACGCACACACTCACACCAACGCACACAAGAACCAACCTCACACAATCATTCACACTCCCGCACCCAAGCACCAACGCCCACTCAATCCCAAACTCACTGACACACTCACTTGCAAACACCTGCACATTCTCACACACCTCCCCACACCAAAACACAATGTCACACACTAACTCATTCACACTAACTCTCGCACCCATGAACAAAGAAATTCATGTTCAAATACACATGTACACACAGATGCAGTCACACATTCACTCACATACACCCACCAACACCCCAAAACTCACACTCACACTCACCCACACATGACTCCCTTGCAATCACATGCACACCTACAGAGAAAAAAATTACAGACGCTCGCACACTCACATTTACACTCCCGCACAGTCACTTACACACACATTCAAAACTCACACGCTCATACACCTACACGTTTACACATTTACTCTGTCTCGCACTCACACACAAACACCCTCCAAAGCATTTGAATCCATACTCAGACACACATGCCAACCCACTAAGACACATCACACAAATACACACACTCACCCCTCACATACACATTCAAACACACACAGACACACAAGCCAACTCACAAAAACAAAATTCTCACATTGACTCTGTCACTCACACTCACACACTCAACACCACATGCAATCACACACACACAGAAACACAAACACACACGGGAATACGCTCTCTCGCATTCACTGAAACACACATTTATACACCCTCTTACACACCCACACACACAGAAATACAGACTCACAAACATGTGCCCATACAATCACACATATGCACCCCGTCATTCACTCACACATTCATACTCACTCACACTCAAAAACAGACTCACACACCCACACCCACACACAGAAATACATACTCACAAATATACGCACATACAGTCACACCTATGTCCCCACTCTTACTCCGACTCACACACTCATACCCCCTTACTCAAAAATAGACTCACACCTCTACACACACAAAAATACACATTCACAAACAGGTACATACAATATCACATATGTACCCCCTTTCCGTCACTCAAACATTTATACTCACTCACACTCAAAAAGAGATTCAAACACCTACACACACACAAATACCCACTCACAAGCATATACACCTACAAACACAAATGCCCACATGCACAGATGACAACACACACTCATGCACACCCATACAAACCCATGAACACCAACACTCACACACCCACCCTCACACCAAACGCATTCACATGCTTTCACACTCACACACACAAACACACACACACCCTTGAATTCATACTCTTACCCATAAGCCAACCCACTAAGACCCATCAGTCACACACACCCACACATAACTCACACACATTGAAATACGTACTGAAACACAGAAGCCAACTCCCACGAATAAAACTCTCACGCAGACTGTCACTGACACACACTCACCGACACATGCTATCAAACGTACACACACAAACACAGACACACTCTCTCACATTCCCTCAAACTCAGATACAAACACCCACACTTACACACTCACACACGCGGAAATATGCACTCACAAGTATACACACATACAATCACACATAGGTAACCACTCTCACTCTCACTCACACAGTCATACGCACTTACTTAAAAATAGACTCACACCTATACACACACAAAAAGGCACACTCACAAGCATATACACGTCAAAACACAAGCACACATGCCAACACACAGTCACACATTACACACGTACAGAAATACACACTCACATATATACGCACATACAATCACACATTATGCACACCTGTCACTCACTCACACCTTCGTACTCACTCGCACTCAAAAGTAGACTCACACACCTACACACACACAGAAATACACACTCACAAATATACACACATACAATCACACAATTTACCCACTCTAACTCTGACTCACACAGTCATACTCACTCACTCAAAGATAGACTCACACCTATACACACACAAGAATATACACTCCCAGGCATATACACATGAAAACACAAACACACATGCACCGATGCCAACAGTCACACACACTTTACACACTTATAAACACAGAAGTCACACACTCACCTCACAAACATATGTACATGCCTTATCACATATGTACCCCCTTTCAGTCACTCACACATTTATACTCACTCACACTCAAAAATAATCTCAAACACCTACACACACAAATACGCACTCACAAGCCTATGCACATACAAACATAATCACACACATACACAGATGCCAACACACCTGCACACACCCATACACACACTCAAAAGCACACACACATTCACCCTCACACACATATGAACCTACATGTACACACAAATGCACGAGTACAAACACAAACACAACACACAGACACATAACGCAAAACACAGTATTGTACACATCACACACCAGCACACACAAAAACCCTTACACAAAAACATTCATATACATACACCCTTGGACACAAGCACTCACACACCAACATACACACTTACACAGTAAGTCACAAACACTCACACTCAAAAATAGGCTCACACACCTACACACACACAGAAATACACACTCAACACTATACGCACATACAATCACACATATGTACCTACTCTCGCTCTCACTCACATATTCATACGTACTCAAAAATGGACTCGCACCTATACACACACAAAATTACATACTCACAAGCATATACACATGAAAACACAAACACACATACACAGATGCCAACACACAGTCACACACACCCTTACACACTTATAACCACACAAGTCACACACTCACCCTCACACACACTTACACACATGAACATACACATGCAGACATTCACACTCTCTCACACACACACTCACCCACAAACTCACCCACAATATTGAATCGATACTCAAACCCGAGGCAACACACTGACACACATCACAAACGCACACCCGTTCCCATCTCACACAGACACACGTACACACCCATACACACACACACTGACTCATTCACAAACACTCACAGCCATACACACTCAGATATGTACACGTACACACACCCAAACGTCCACAATCACAAACATAGATGCACACGCTCATTCAGGCACATATTTACAAATTCACACTCAAATGTAATCAGACACGTACAAACACAGAAACACACACAGATATAAACAAACACTAACACACATGCGAACACACACAGGAGACAACACACACACCCCTACCCTCACATTCACACACTCACAGAAAAACACAATCACACTTAAAAAACACACGTGCATACGCAGACATGTGAATACACCCAAGCCAACACAGTAACATACAAATGCACTCATTCACTGACTCTCATACTCACCCACATATCTCCCACTGCATGCACTCACACACATACACACACACGCACACACTCACACCAATGCACACAATAACCAACCTCACACAATCATTCACACTCCCGCACCCAAGTACCAATGCACACTCAATCCCAAACTCACTGACACACTCACTTGCAAACGCCTGCACATTCTCACACACCTCCCCACACCAAAACACAATGTCACACACTAACTCATTCACACTAACTCTCGCACCCATGAACAAAGAAATTCATGTTCAAATACACATGTACACACAGATGCAGTCACACATTCACTCACATACACCCACCAACACCCCAAAACTCACACTCACCCACACAAGACTCCCTTGCAATCACATGCACACCTACAGAGAAAAAATTCCAGACGCTCGCACACTCACATTTACACTCCCGCACAGTCACTTACACACACATTCAAAACTCACACGCTCATACACCTACACGTTTACACATTTACTCTGTCTCGCACTCACACACAAACACCCTCCAAAGCATTTGAATCCATACTCAGACACACATGCCAACCCACTAAGACACATCACACAAATACACACACTCACCGCTCACATACACTTTCAAACACACACAAACACACAAGCCAACTCACAAAAACAAAATTCTCACATTGACTCTGTCACTCACACTCACACACTCAACACCACATGCAATCACACACACACAGAAACACAAACACACACGGGAATACGCTCTCTCGCATTCACTGAAACACACATTTATGCACCCTCTTACACACCCACACACACAGAAATACGGACTCACAAACATAGGCCCGTACAATCACACCTATGTACCCCGTCATTCACTCACACATTCATACTCACTCACACTCAAAAACAGACTCACACACCCACACCCACACACAGAAATACATACTCACAAATATACGCACATACAGTCACACCTATGTCCCCACTCTTACTCCGACTCACACACTCATACCCCCTTACTCAAAAATAGACTCACACCTCTACACACACAAAAATACACACTCACAAACAGGTACATACAATATCACATATGTACCCCCTTTCCGTCACTCAAACATTTATACTCACTCACACTCAAAAAGAGATTCAAACACCTACCCACACACAAATACCCACTCACAAGCATATACACCTACAAACACAAATGCCCACATGCACAGATGACAACACACACTCATGCACACCCATACAAACCCATGAACACCAACACTCACACACCCACCCTCACACCAAACGCATTCACATGCTTTCACACTCACACACACAAACACACACACACCCTTGAATTCATACTCTGACCCATAAGCCAACCCACTAAGACCCATCAGTCACACACACCCACACATAACTCACACACATTGAAATACGTACTGAAACACAGAAGCCAACTCCCACGAATAAAACTCTCACGCAGACTGTCACTGACACACACTCACCGACACATGCTATCAAACGTACACACACAAACACAGACACACTCTCTCACATTCCCTCAAACTCAGATACAAACACCCACACTTACACACTCACACACGCAGAAATATGCACTCACAAGTATACACACATACAATCACACATAGGTACCCACTCTCACTCTCACTCACACAGTCATACGCACTTACTTAAAAATTGACTCACACCTATACACACACAAAAAGGCACACTCACAAGCATATACACGTAAAAACACAAGCACACATGCCAACACACAGTCACACATTACACACGTACAGAAATACACACTCACATATATACGCACATACAATCACACATTATGCACACCTGTCACTCACTCACACCTTCGTACTCACTCGCACTCAAAAGTAGACTCACACACCTACACACACACAGAAATACACACTCACAAATATACACACATACAATCACACAATTTACCCACTCTAACTCTGACTCACACAGTCATACTCACTCACTCAAAGATAGACTCACACCTATACACACACAAGAATATACACTCCCAGGCATATACACATGAAAACACAAACACACATGCACCGATGCCAACAGTCACACACACTTTACACACTTATAAACACAGAAGTCACACACTCACCTCACAAACATATGTACATGCCATATCACATATGTACCCCCTTTCAGTCACTCACACATTTATACTCACTCACACTCAAAAATAATCTCAAACACCTACACACACAAATACGCACTCACAAGCCTATGCACATACAAACATAATCACACACATACACAGATGCCAACACACCTGCACACACCCATACACACACTCAAAAGCACACACACATTCACCCTCACACACATATGAACCTACACGTACACACAAATGCACGAGTACAAACACAAACACAACACACAGACACATAACGCAAAACACAGTATTGTACACATCACACACCAGCACACACAAAAACCCTTACACAAAAACATTCATATACATACACCCTTGGACACAAGCACTCACACACCAACATACACACTTACACAGTAAGTCACAAACACACACTCAAAAATAGGCTCACACACCTACACACACACAGAAATACACACTCAACACTATACGCACATACAATCACACATATGTACCTACTCTCGCTCTCACTCACATATTCATACGTACTCAAAAATGGACTCGCACCTATACACACACAAAATTACACACTCACAAGCATATACACATGAAAACACAAACACACATACACAGATGCCAACACACAGTCACACACACCCTTACACACTTATAACCACACAAGTCACACACTCACCCTCACACACACTTACACACATATGAACATACACATGCAGACATTCACACTCTCTCACACACACACTCACCCACAAACTCACCCACAATATTGAATCGATACTCAAACCCGAGGCAACACACTGACACACATCACAAACGCACACCCGTTCCCATCTCACACACACACATGTACACACCCATACACACACACACTGACTCATTCACAAACACTCACAGCCATACACACTCAGATATGTACACGTACACACACCCAAACGTCCACAATCACAAACATAGATGCACACGCTCATTCATGCACATATTTACAAATTCACACTCAAATGTAATCAGACACGTACAAACACAGAAACACACACAGATATAAACAAACACTAACACACATGTGAACACACACAGGAGACAACACACACACCCCTACCCTCACATTCACACACTCACAGAAAAACACAATCACACTTAAAAAACACACGTGCATACGCAGACATGTGAATACACCCAAGCCAACACAGTAACATACAAATGCACTCATTCACTGACTCTCATACTCACCCACATATCTCCCACTGCATGCACTCACACACATACACACACACACGCACACACTCACACCAACGCACACAAGAACCAACCTCACACAATCATTCACACTCCCGCACCCAAGCACCAACGCCCACTCAATCCCAAACTCACTGACACACTCACTTGCAAACGCCTGCACATTCTCACACACCTCCCCACACCAAAACACAATGTCACACACTAACTCATTCACACTAACTCTCGCACCCATGAACAAAGAAATTCATGTTCAAATACACATGTACACACAGATGCAGTCACACATTCACTCACATACACCCACCAACACCCCAAAACTCACACTCACACTCACCCACACATGACTCCCTTGCAATCACATGCACACCTACAGAGAAAAAAATTCCAGACGCTCGCACACTCACATTTACACTCCCGCACAGTCACTTACACACACATTCAAAACTCACACGCTCATACACCTACACGTTTACACATTTACTCTGTCTCGCACTCACACACAAACACCCTCCAAAGCATTTGAATCCATACTCAGACACACATGCCAACCCACTAAGACACATCACACAAATACACACACTCACCCCTCACATACACATTCAAACACACACAGACACACAAGCCAACTCACAAAAACAAAATTCTCACATTGACTCTGTCACTCACACTCACACACTCAACACCACATGCAATCACACACACACAGAAACACAAACACACACGGGAATACGCTCTCTCGCATTCACTGAAACACACATTTATACACCCTCTTACACACCCACACACACAGAAATACAGACTCACAAACATGTGCCCATACAATCACACATATGCACCCCGTCATTCACTCACACATTCATACTCACTCACACTCAAAAACAGACTCACACACCCACACCCACACACAGAAATACATACTCACAAATATACGCACATACAGTCACACCTATGTCCCCACTCTTACTCCGACTCACACACTCATACCCCCTTACTCAAAAATAGACTCACACCTCTACACACACAAAAATACACACTCACAAACAGGTACATACAATATCACATATGTACCCCCTTTCCGTCACTCAAACATTTATACTCACTCACACTCAAAAAGAGATTCAAACACCTACCCACACACAAATACCCACTCACAAGCATATACACCTACAAACACAAATGCCCACATGCACAGATGACAACACACACTCATGCACACCCATACAAACCCATGAACACCAACACTCACACACCCACCCTCACACCAAACGCATTCACATGCTTTCACACTCACACACACAAACACACACACACCCTTGAATTCATACTCTGACCCATAAGCCAACCCACTAAGACCCATCAGTCACACACACCCACACATAACTCACACACATTGAAATACGTACTGAAACACAGAAGCCAACTCCCACGAATAAAACTCTCACGCAGACTGTCACTGACACACACTCACCGACACATGCTATCAAACGTACACACACAAACACAGACACACTCTCTCACATTCCCTCAAACTCAGATACAAACACCCACACTTACACACTCACACACGCAGAAATATGCACTCACAAGTATACACACATACAATCACACATAGGTACCCACTCTCACTCTCACTCACACAGTCATACGCACTTACTTAAAAATTGACTCACACCTATACACACACAAAAAGGCACACTCACAAGCATATACACGTCAAAACACAAGCACACATGCCAACACACAGTCACACATTACACACGTACGGAAATACACACTCACATATATACGCACATACAATCACACATTATGCACACCTGTCACTCACTCACACCTTCGTACTCACTCGCACTCAAAAGTAGACTCACACACCTACACACACACAGAAATACACACTCACAAATATACACACATACAATCACACAATTTACCCACTCTAACTCTGACTCACACAGTCATACTCACTCACTCAAAGATAGACTCACACCTATACACACACAAGAATATACACTCCCAGGCATATACACATGAAAACACAAACACACATGCACCGATGCCAACAGTCACACACACTTTACACACTTATAAACACAGAAGTCACACACTCACCTCACAAACATATGTACATGCCATATCACATATGTACCCCCTTTCAGTCACTCACACATTTATACTCACTCACACTCAAAAATAATCTCAAACACCTACACACACAAATACGCACTCACAAGCCTATGCACATACAAACATAATCACACACATACACAGATGCCAACACACCTGCACACACCCATACACACACTCAAAAGCACACACACATTCACCCTCACACACATATGAACCTACACGTACACACAAATGCACGAGTACAAACACAAACACAACACACAGACACATAACGCAAAACACACTATTGTACACATCACACACCAGCACACACAAAAACCCTTACACAAAAACATTCATATACATACACCCTTGGACACAAGCACTCACACACCAACATACACACTTACACAGTAAGTCACAAACACACACTCAAAAATAGGCTCACACACCTACACACACACAGAAATACACACTCAACACTATACGCACATACAATCACACATATGTACCTACTCTCGCTCTCACTCACATATTCATACGTACTCAAAAATGGACTCGCACCTATACACACACAAAACTACACACTCACAAGCATATACACATGAAAACACAAACACACATACACAGATGCCAACACACAGTCACACACACCCTTACACACTTATAACCACACAAGTCACACACTCACCCTCACACACACTTACACACATATGAACATACACATGCAGACATTCACACTCTCTCACACACACACTCACCCACAAACTCACCCACAATATTGAATCGATACTCAAACCCGAGGCAACACACTGACACACATCACAAACGCACACCCGTTCCCATCTCACACACACACACGTACACACCCATACACACACACACTGACTCATTCACAAACACTCACAGCCATACACACTCAGATATGTACACGTACACACACCCAAACGTCCACAATCACAAACATAGATGCACACGCTCATTCATGCACATATTTACAAATTCACACTCAAATGTAATCAGACACGTACAAACACAGAAACACACACAGATATAAACAAACACTAACACACATGTGAACACACACAGGAGACAACACACACACCCCTACCCTCACATTCACACACTCACAGAAAAACACAATCACACTTAAAAAACACACGTGCATACGCAGACATGTGAATACACCCAAGCCAACACAGTAACATACAAATGCACTCATTCACTGACTCTCATACTCACCCACATATCTCCCACTGCATGCACTCACACACATACACACACACACGCACACACTCACACCAACGCACACAAGAACCAACCTCACACAATCATTCACACTCCCGCACCCAAGCACCAACGCCCACTCAATCCCAAACTCACTGACACACTCACTTGCAAACGCCTGCACATTCTCACACACCTCCCCACACCAAAACACAATGTCACACACTAACTCATTCACACTAACTCTCGCACCCATGAACAAAGAAATTCATGTTCAAATACACATGTACACACAGATGCAGTCACACATTCACTCACATACACCCACCAACACCCCAAAACTCACACTCACCCACACAAGACTCCCTTGCAATCACATGCACACCTACAGAGAAAAAATTCCAGACGCTCGCACACTCACATTTACACTCCCGCACAGTCACTTACACACACATTCAAAACTCACACGCTCATACACCTACACGTTTACACATTTACTCTGTCTCGCACTCACACACAAACACCCTCCAAAGCATTTGAATCCATACTCAGACACACATGCCAACCCACTAAGACACATCACACAAATACACACACTCACCGCTCACATACACTTTCAAACACACACAAACACACAAGCCAACTCACAAAAACAAAATTCTCACATTGACTCTGTCACTCACACTCACACACTCAACACCACATGCAATCACACACACACAGAAACACAAACACACACGGGAATACGCTCTCTCGCATTCACTGAAACACACATTTATGCACCCTCTTACACACCCACACACACAGAAATACGGACTCACAAACATAGGCCCGTACAATCACACCTATGTACCCCGTCATTCACTCACACTTTCATACTCACTCACACTCAAAAACAGACTCACACACCCACACCCACACACAGAAATACATACTCACAAATATACGCACATACAGTCACACCTATGTCCCCACTCTTACTCCGACTCACACACTCATACCCCCTTACTCAAAAATAGACTCACACCTCTACACACACAAAAATACACACTCACAAACAGGTACATACAATATCACATATGTACCCCCTTTCCGTCACTCAAACATTTATACTCACTCACACTCAAAAAGAGATTCAAACACCTACCCACACACAAATACCCACTCACAAGCATATACACCTACAAACACAAATGCCCACATGCACAGATGACAACACACACTCATGCACACCCATACAAACCCATGAACACCAACACTCACACACCCACCCTCACACCAAACGCATTCACATGCTTTCACACTCACACACACAAACACACACACACCCTTGAATTCATACTCTGACCCATAAGCCAACCCACTAAGACCCATCAGTCACACACACCCACACATAACTCACACACATTGAAATACGTACTGAAACACAGAAGCCAACTCCCACGAATAAAACTCTCACGCAGACTGTCACTGACACACACTCACCGACACATGCTATCAAACGTACACACACAAACACAGACACACTCTCTCACATTCCCTCAAACTCAGATACAAACACCCACACTTACACACTCACACACGCAGAAATATGCACTCACAAGTATACACACATACAATCACACATAGGTACCCACTCTCACTCTCACTCACACAGTCATACGCACTTACTTAAAAATTGACTCACACCTATACACACACAAAAAGGCACACTCACAAGCATATACACGTAAAAACACAAGCACACATGCCAACACACAGTCACACATTACACACGTACAGAAATACACACTCACATATATACGCACATACAATCACACATTATGCACACCTGTCACTCACTCACACCTTCGTACTCACTCGCACTCAAAAGTAGACTCACACACCTACACACACACAGAAATACACACTCACAAATATACACACATACAATCACTCAATTTACCCACTCTAACTCTGACTCACACAGTCATACTCACTCAAAGATAGACTCACACCTATACACACACACAAGAATATACACTCCCAGGCATATACACATGAAAACACAAACACACATGCACCGATGCCCACAGTCACACACACCTTTACACACTTATAAACACAGAAGTCACACACTCACCTCACAAACATATGTACATGCCATATCACATATGTACCCCCTTTCAGTCACTCACACATTTATACTCACTCACACTCAAAAATAATCTCAAACACCTACACACACAAATACGCACTCACAAGCCTATGCACAACATACAAACGTAAACACACACATACACAGATGCCAACACAGCTGCACACACCCATACACACACTCAAAAGCACACACACATTCACCCTCACACACATATGAACCTACACGTACACACAAATGCACGAGTACAAACACAAACACAACACACAGACACATAACGCAAAACACAATATTGTACACATCACACACCAGCCCACACAAAAACCCTTACACAAAAACATTCATATACATACACCCTTGGACACAAGCACTCACACACCAACATACACACTTACACAGTAAGTCACAAACACTCACACTCAAAAATAGGCTCACACAACTACACACACACAGAAATACACACTCAACACTATACGCACATACAATCACACATATGTACCTACTCTCGCTCTCACTCACATATTCATACGTACTCAAAAATGGACTCGCACCTATACACACACAAAATTACACACTCACAAGCATATACACATGAAAACACAAACACACATACACAGATGCCAACACACAGTCACACACACCCTTACACACTTATAACCACACAAGTCACACACTCACCCTCACACACACTTACACACATGAACATACACATGCAGACATTCACACTCTCTCACACACACACTCACCCACAAACTCACCCACAATATTGAATCGATACTCAAACCCGAGGCAACACACTGACACACATCACAAACGCACACCCGTTCCCATCTCACACACACACACGTACACACCCATACACACACACACTGACTCATTCACAAACACTCACAGCCATACACACTCAGATATGTACACGTACACACACCCAAACGTCCACAATCACAAACATAGATGCACACGCTCATTCAGGCACATATTTACAAATTCACACTCAAATGTAATCAGACACGTACAAACACAGAAACACACACAGATATAAACAAACACTAACACACATGCGAACACACACAGGAGACAACACACACACCCCTACCCTCACATTCACACACTCACAGAAAAACACAATCACACTTAAAAAACACACGTGCATACGCAGACATGTGAATACACCCAAGCCAACACAGTAACATACAAATGCACTCATTCACTGACTCTCATACTCACCCACATATCTCCCACTGCATGCACTCACACACATACACACACACACGCACACACTCACACCAACGCACACAAGAACCAACCTCACACAATCATTCACACTCCCGCACCCAAGCACCAACGCCCACTCAATCCCAAACTCACTGACACACTCACTTGCAAACGCCTGCACATTCTCACACACCTCCCCACACCAAAACACAATGTCACACACTAACTCATTCACACTAACTCTCGCACCCATGAACAAAGAAATTCATGTTCAAATACACATGTACACACAGATGCAGTCACACATTCACTCACATACACCCACCAACACCCCAAAACTCACACTCACACTCACCCACACAAGACTCCCTTGCAATCACATGCACACCTACAGAGAAAAAATTCCAGACGCTCGCACACTCACATTTACACTCCCGCACAGTCACTTACACACACATTCAAAACTCACACGCTCATACACCTACACGTTTACACATTTACTCTGTCTCGCACTCACACACAAACACCCTCCAAAGCATTTGAATCCATACTCAGACACACATGCCAACCCACTAAGACACATCACACAAATACACACACTCACCGCTCACATACACTTTCAAACACACACAAACACACAAGCCAACTCACAAAAACAAAATTCTCACATTGACTCTGTCACTCACACTCACACACTCAACACCACATGCAATCACACACACACAGAAACACAAACACACACGGGAATACGCTCTCTCGCATTCACTGAAACACACATTTATGCACCCTCTTACACACCCACACACACAGAAATACGGACTCACAAACATAGGCCCGTACAATCACACCTATGTACCCCGTCATTCACTCACACATTCATACTCACTCACACTCAAAAACAGACTCACACACCCACACCCACACACAGAAATACATACTCACAAATATACGCACATACAGTCACACCTATGTCCCCACTCTTACTCCGACTCACACACTCATACCCCCTTACTCAAAAATAGACTCACACCTCTACACACACAAAAATACACACTCACAAACAGGTACATACAATATCGCATATGTACCCCCTTTCTGTCACTCAAACATTTATACTCACTCACACTCAAAAAGAGATTCAAACACCTACCCACACACAAATACCCACTCACAAGCATATACACCTACAAACACAAATGCCCACATGCACAGATGACAACACACACTCATGCACACCCATACAAACCCATGAACACCAACACTCACACACCCACCCTCACACCAAACGCATTCACATGCTTTCACACTCACACACACAAACACACACACACCCTTGAATTCATACTCTGACCCATAAGCCAACCCACTAAGACCCATCAGTCACACACACCCACACATAACTCACACACATTGAAATACGTACTGAAACACAGAAGCCAACTCCCACGAATAAAACTCTCACGCAGACTGTCACTGACACACACTCACCGACACATGCTATCAAACGTACACACACAAACACAGACACACTCTCTCACATTCCCTCAAACTCAGATACAAACACCCACACTTACACACTCACACACGCAGAAATATGCACTCACAAGTATACACACATACAATCACACATAGGTACCCACTCTCACTCTCACTCACACAGTCATACGCACTTACTTAAAAATTGACTCACACCTATACACACACAAAAAGGCACACTCACAAGCATATACACGTCAAAACACAAGCACACATGCCAACACACAGTCACACATTACACACGTACAGAAATACACACTCACATATATACGCACATACAATCACACATTATGCACACCTGTCACTCACTCACACCTTCGTACTCACTCGCACTCAAAAGTAGACTCACACACCTACACACACACAGAAATACACACTCACAAATATACACACATACAATCACTCAATTTACCCACTCTAACTCTGACACTCAAATGTAATCAGACACGTACAAACACAGAAACACACACAGATATAAACAAACACTAACACACATGCGAACACACACAGGAGACAACACACACACCCCTACCCTCACATTCACACACTCACAGAAAAACACAATCACACTTAAAAAACACACGTGCATACGCAGACATGTGAATACACCCAAGCCAACACAGTAACATACAAATGCACTCATTCACTGACTCTCATACTCACCCACATATCTCCCACTGCATGCACTCACACACATACACACACACACGCACACACTCACACCAACGCACACAAGAACCAACCTCACACAATCATTCACACTCCCGCACCCAAGCACCAACGCCCACTCAATCCCAAACTCACTGACACACTCACTTGCAAACGCCTGCACATTCTCACACACCTCCCCACACCAAAACACAATGTCACACACTAACTCATTCACACTAACTCTCGCACCCATGAACAAAGAAATTCATGTTCAAATACACATGTACACACAGATGCAGTCACACATTCACTCACATACACCCACCAACACCCCAAAACTCACACTCACACTCACCCACACATGACTCCCTTGCAATCACATGCACACCTACAGAGAAAAAAATTACAGACGCTCGCACACTCACATTTACACTCCCGCACAGTCACTTACACACACATTCAAAACTCACACGCTCATACACCTACACGTTTACACATTTACTCTGTCTCGCACTCACACACAAACACCCTCCAAAGCATTTGAATCCATACTCAGACACACATGCCAACCCACTAAGACACATCACACAAATACACACACTCACCCCTCACATACACATTCAAACACACACAGACACACAAGCCAACTCACAAAAACAAAATTCTCACATTGACTCTGTCACTCACACTCACACACTCAACACCACATGCAATCACACACACACAGAAACACAAACACACACGGGAATACGCTCTCTCGCATTCACTGAAACACACATTTATACACCCTCTTACACACCCACACACACAGAAATACAGACTCACAAACATGTGCCCATACAATCACACATATGCACCCCGTCATTCACTCACACATTCATACTCACTCACACTCAAAAACAGACTCACACACCCACACCCACACACAGAAATACATACTCACAAATATACGCACATACAGTCACACCTATGTCCCCACTCTTACTCCGACTCACACACTCATACCCCCTTACTCAAAAATAGACTCACACCTCTACACACACAAAAATACACACTCACAAACAGGTACATACAATATCACATATGTACCCCCTTTCCGTCACTCAAACATTTATACTCACTCACACTCAAAAAGAGATTCAAACACCTACCCACACACAAATACCCACTCACAAGCATATACACCTACAAACACAAATGCCCACATGCACAGATGACAACACACACTCATGCACACCCATACAAACCCATGAACACCAACACTCACACACCCACCCTCACACCAAACGCATTCACATGCTTTCACACTCACACACACAAACACACACACACCCTTGAATTCATACTCTGACCCATAAGCCAACCCACTAAGACCCATCAGTCACACACACCCACACATAACTCACACACATTGAAATACGTACTGAAACACAGAAGCCAACTCCCACGAATAAAACTCTCACGCAGACTGTCACTGACACACACTCACCGACACATGCTATCAAACGTACACACACAAACACAGACACACTCTCTCACATTCCCTCAAACTCAGATACAAACACCCACACTTACACACTCACACACGCAGAAATATGCACTCACAAGTATACACACATACAATCACACATAGGTACCCACTCTCACTCTCACTCACACAGTCATACGCACTTACTTAAAAATTGACTCACACCTATACACACACAAAAAGGCACACTCACAAGCATATACACGTCAAAACACAAGCACACATGCCAACACACAGTCACACATTACACACGTACAGAAATACACACTCACATATATACGCACATACAATCACACATTATGCACACCTGTCACTCACTCACACCTTCGTACTCACTCGCACTCAAAAGTAGACTCACACACCTACACACACACAGAAATACACACTCACAAATATACACACATACAATCACACAATTTACCCACTCTAACTCTGACTCACACAGTCATACTCACTCACTCAAAGATAGACTCACACCTATACACACACAAGAATATACACTCCCAGGCATATACACATGAAAACACAAACACACATGCACCGATGCCAACAGTCACACACACTTTACACACTTATAAACACAGAAGTCACACACTCACCTCACAAACATATGTACATGCCATATCACATATGTACCCCCTTTCAGTCACTCACACATTTATACTCACTCACACTCAAAAATAATCTCAAACACCTACACACACAAATACGCACTCACAAGCCTATGCACATACAAACATAATCACACACATACACAGATTCCAACACACCTGCACACACCCATACACACACTCAAAAGCACACACACATTCACCCTCACACACATATGAACCTACACGTACACACAAATGCACGAGTACAAACACAAACACAACACACAGACACATAACGCAAAACACAGTATTGTACACATCACACACCAGCACACACAAAAACCCTTACACAAAAACAGTCATATACATACACCCTTGGACACAAGCACTCACACACCAACATACACACTTACACAGTAAGTCACAAACACACACTCAAAAATAGGCTCACACACCTACACACACACAGAAATACACACTCAACACTATACGCACATACAATCACACATATGTACCTACTCTCGCTCTCACTCACATATTCATACGTACTCAAAAATGGACTCGCACCTATACACACACAAAATTACACACTCACAAGCATATACACATGAAAACACAAACACACATACACAGATGCCAACACACAGTCACACACACCCTTACACACTTATAACCACACAAGTCACACACTCACCCTCACACACACTTACACACATATGAACATACACATGCAGACATTCACACTCTCTCACACACACACTCACCCACAAACTCACCCACAATATTGAATCGATACTCAAACCCGAGGCAACACACTGACACACATCACAAACGCACACCCGTTCCCATCTCACACACACACACGTACACACCCATACACACACACACTGACTCATTCACAAACACTCACTGCCATACACACTCAGATATGTACACGTACACACACCCAAACGTCCACAATCACAAACATAGATGCACACGCTCATTCATGCACATATTTACAAATTCACACTCAAATGTAATCAGACACGTACAAACACAGAAACACACACAGATATAAACAAACACTAACACACATGTGAACACACACAGGAGACAACACACACACCCCTACCCTCACATTCACACACTCACAGAAAAACACAATCACACTTAAAAAACACACGTGCATACGCAGACATGTGAATACACCCAAGCCAACACAGTAACATACAAATGCACTCATTCACTGACTCTCATACTCACCCACATATCTCCCACTGCATGCACTCACACACATACACACACACACGCACACACTCACACCAACGCACACAAGAACCAACCTCACACAATCATTCACACTCCCGCACCCAAGCACCAACGCCCACTCAATCCCAAACTCACTGACACACTCACTTGCAAACACCTGCACATTCTCACACACCTCCCCACACCAAAACACAATGTCACACACTAACTCATTCACACTAACTCTCGCACCCATGAACAAAGAAATTCATGTTCAAATACACATGTACACACAGATGCAGTCACACATTCACTCACATACACCCACCAACACCCCAAAACTCACACTCACACTCACCCACACATGACTCCCTTGCAATCACATGCACACCTACAGAGAAAAAAATTACAGACGCTCGCACACTCACATTTACACTCCCGCACAGTCACTTACACACACATTCAAAACTCACACGCTCATACACCTACACGTTTACACATTTACTCTGTCTCGCACTCACACACAAACACCCTCCAAAGCATTTGAATCCATACTCAGACACACATGCCAACCCACTAAGACACATCACACAAATACACACACTCACCCCTCACATACACATTCAAACACACACAGACACACAAGCCAACTCACAAAAACAAAATTCTCACATTGACTCTGTCACTCACACTCACACACTCAACACCACATGCAATCACACACACACAGAAACACAAACACACACGGGAATACGCTCTCTCGCATTCACTGAAACACACATTTATACACCCTCTTACACACCCACACACACAGAAATACAGACTCACAAACATGTGCCCATACAATCACACATATGCACCCCGTCATTCACTCACACATTCATACTCACTCACACTCAAAAACAGACTCACACACCCACACCCACACACAGAAATACATACTCACAAATATACGCACATACAGTCACACCTATGTCCCCACTCTTACTCCGACTCACACACTCATACCCCCTTACTCAAAAATAGACTCACACCTCTACACACACAAAAATACACATTCACAAACAGGTACATACAATATCACATATGTACCCCCTTTCCGTCACTCAAACATTTATACTCACTCACACTCAAAAAGAGATTCAAACACCTACACACACACAAATACCCACTCACAAGCATATACACCTACAAACACAAATGCCCACATGCACAGATGACAACACACACTCATGCACACCCATACAAACCCATGAACACCAACACTCACACACCCACCCTCACACCAAACGCATTCACATGCTTTCACACTCACACACACAAACACACACACACCCTTGAATTCATACTCTTACCCATAAGCCAACCCACTAAGACCCATCAGTCACACACACCCACACATAACTCACACACATTGAAATACGTACTGAAACACAGAAGCCAACTCCCACGAATAAAACTCTCACGCAGACTGTCACTGACACACACTCACCGACACATGCTATCAAACGTACACACACAAACACAGACACACTCTCTCACATTCCCTCAAACTCAGATACAAACACCCACACTTACACACTCACACACGCGGAAATATGCACTCACAAGTATACACACATACAATCACACATAGGTACCCACTCTCACTCTCACTCACACAGTCATACGCACTTACTTAAAAATAGACTCACACCTATACACACACAAAAAGGCACACTCACAAGCATATACACGTCAAAACACAAGCACACATGCCAACACACAGTCACACATTACACACGTACAGAAATACACACTCACATATATACGCACATACAATCACACATTATGCACACCTGTCACTCACTCACACCTTCGTACTCACTCGCACTCAAAAGTAGACTCACACACCTACACACACACAGAAATACACACTCACAAATATACACACATACAATCACACAATTTACCCACTCTAACTCTGACTCACACAGTCATACTCACTCACTCAAAGATAGACTCACACCTATACACACACAAGAATATACACTCCCAGGCATATACACATGAAAACACAAACACACATGCACCGATGCCAACAGTCACACACACTTTACACACTTATAAACACAGAAGTCACACACTCACCTCACAAACATATGTACATGCCTTATCACATATGTACCCCCTTTCAGTCACTCACACATTTATACTCACTCACACTCAAAAATAATCTCAAACACCTACACACACAAATACGCACTCACAAGCCTATGCACATACAAACATAATCACACACATACACAGATGCCAACACACCTGCACACACCCATACACACACTCAAAAGCACACACACATTCACCCTCACACACATATGAACCTACATGTACACACAAATGCACGAGTACAAACACAAACACAACACACAGACACATAACGCAAAACACAGTATTGTACACATCACACACCAGCACACACAAAAACCCTTACACAAAAACATTCATATACATACACCCTTGGACACAAGCACTCACACACCAACATACACACTTACACAGTAAGTCACAAACACTCACACTCAAAAATAGGCTCACACACCTACACACACACAGAAATACACACTCAACACTATACGCACATACAATCACACATATGTACCTACTCTCGCTCTCACTCACATATTCATACGTACTCAAAAATGGACTCGCACCTATACACACACAAAATTACATACTCACAAGCATATACACATGAAAACACAAACACACATACACAGATGCCAACACACAGTCACACACACCCTTACACACTTATAACCACACAAGTCACACACTCACCCTCACACACACTTACACACATGAACATACACATGCAGACATTCACACTCTCTCACACACACACTCACCCACAAACTCACCCACAATATTGAATCGATACTCAAACCCGAGGCAACACACTGACACACATCACAAACGCACACCCGTTCCCATCTCACACA
The DNA here is from genome assembly GCF_047511655.1 of Castor canadensis. Lineage (NCBI taxonomy): Eukaryota > Metazoa > Chordata > Mammalia > Rodentia > Castoridae > Castor > Castor canadensis. The sequence goes on from NW_027395365.1 coordinate 114,377, forward strand.
GACACACGTACACACCCATACACACACACACTGACTCATTCACAAACACTCACAGCCATACACACTCAGATATGTACACGTACACACACCCAAACGTCCACAATCACAAACATAGATGCACACGCTCATTCAGGCACATATTTACAAATTCACACTCAAATGTAATCAGACACGTACAAACACAGAAACACACACAGATATAAACAAACACTAACACACATGCGAACACACACAGGAGACAACACACACACCCCTACCCTCACATTCACACACTCACAGAAAAACACAATCACACTTAAAAAACACACGTGCATACGCAGACATGTGAATACACCCAAGCCAACACAGTAACATACAAATGCACTCATTCACTGACTCTCATACTCACCCACATATCTCCCACTGCATGCACTCACACACATACACACACACGCACACACTCACACCAATGCACACAATAACCAACCTCACACAATCATTCACACTCCCGCACCCAAGTACCAATGCACACTCAATCCCAAACTCACTGACACACTCACTTGCAAACGCCTGCACATTCTCACACACCTCCCCACACCAAAACACAATGTCACACACTAACTCATTCACACTAACTCTCGCACCCATGAACAAAGAAATTCATGTTCAAATACACATGTACACACAGATGCAGTCACACATTCACTCACATACACCCACCAACACCCCAAAACTCACACTCACCCACACAAGACTCCCTTGCAATCACATGCACACCTACAGAGAAAAAATTCCAGACGCTCGCACACTCACATTTACACTCCCGCACAGTCACTTACACACACATTCAAAACTCACACGCTCATACACCTACACGTTTACACATTTACTCTGTCTCGCACTCACACACAAACACCCTCCAAAGCATTTGAATCCATACTCAGACACACATGCCAACCCACTAAGACACATCACACAAATACACACACTCACCGCTCACATACACTTTCAAACACACACAAACACACAAGCCAACTCACAAAAACAAAATTCTCACATTGACTCTGTCACTCACACTCACACACTCAACACCACATGCAATCACACACACACAGAAACACAAACACACACGGGAATACGCTCTCTCGCATTCACTGAAACACACATTTATGCACCCTCTTACACACCCACACACACAGAAATACGGACTCACAAACATAGGCCCGTACAATCACACCTATGTACCCCGTCATTCACTCACACATTCATACTCACTCACACTCAAAAACAGACTCACACACCCACACCCACACACAGAAATACATACTCACAAATATACGCACATACAGTCACACCTATGTCCCCACTCTTACTCCGACTCACACACTCATACCCCCTTACTCAAAAATAGACTCACACCTCTACACACACAAAAATACACACTCACAAACAGGTACATACAATATCACATATGTACCCCCTTTCCGTCACTCAAACATTTATACTCACTCACACTCAAAAAGAGATTCAAACACCTACCCACACACAAATACCCACTCACAAGCATATACACCTACAAACACAAATGCCCACATGCACAGATGACAACACACACTCATGCACACCCATACAAACCCATGAACACCAACACTCACACACCCACCCTCACACCAAACGCATTCACATGCTTTCACACTCACACACACAAACACACACACACCCTTGAATTCATACTCTGACCCATAAGCCAACCCACTAAGACCCATCAGTCACACACACCCACACATAACTCACACACATTGAAATACGTACTGAAACACAGAAGCCAACTCCCACGAATAAAACTCTCACGCAGACTGTCACTGACACACACTCACCGACACATGCTATCAAACGTACACACACAAACACAGACACACTCTCTCACATTCCCTCAAACTCAGATACAAACACCCACACTTACACACTCACACACGCAGAAATATGCACTCACAAGTATACACACATACAATCACACATAGGTACCCACTCTCACTCTCACTCACACAGTCATACGCACTTACTTAAAAATTGACTCACACCTATACACACACAAAAAGGCACACTCACAAGCATATACACGTAAAAACACAAGCACACATGCCAACACACAGTCACACATTACACACGTACAGAAATACACACTCACATATATACGCACATACAATCACACATTATGCACACCTGTCACTCACTCACACCTTCGTACTCACTCGCACTCAAAAGTAGACTCACACACCTACACACACACAGAAATACACACTCACAAATATACACACATACAATCACTCAATTTACCCACTCTAACTCTGACTCACACAGTCATACTCACTCAAAGATAGACTCACACCTATACACACACACAAGAATATACACTCCCAGGCATATACACATGAAAACACAAACACACATGCACCGATGCCCACAGTCACACACACCTTTACACACTTATAAACACAGAAGTCACACACTCACCTCACAAACATATGTACATGCCATATCACATATGTACCCCCTTTCAGTCACTCACACATTTATACTCACTCACACTCAAAAATAATCTCAAACACCTACACACACAAATACGCACTCACAAGCCTATGCACAACATACAAACGTAAACACACACATACACAGATGCCAACACAGCTGCACACACCCATACACACACTCAAAAGCACACACACATTCACCCTCACACACATATGAACCTACACGTACACACAAATGCACGAGTACAAACACAAACACAACACACAGACACATAACGCAAAACACAATATTGTACACATCACACACCAGCCCACACAAAAACCCTTACACAAAAACATTCATATACATACACCCTTGGACACAAGCACTCACACACCAACATACACACTTACACAGTAAGTCACAAACACTCACACTCAAAAATAGGCTCACACACCTACACACACACAGAAATACACACTCAACACTATACGCACATACAATCACACATATGTACCTACTCTCGCTCTCACTCACATATTCATACGTACTCAAAAATGGACTCGCACCTATACACACACAAAATTACACACTCACAAGCATATACACATGAAAACACAAACACACATACACAGATGCCAACACACAGTCACACACACCCTTACACACTTATAACCACACAAGTCACACACTCACCCTCACACACACTTACACACATGAACATACACATGCAGACATTCACACTCTCTCACACACACACTCACCCACAAACTCACCCACAATATTGAATCGATACTCAAACCCGAGGCAACACACTGACACACATCACAAACGCACACCCGTTCCCATCTCACACACACACACGTACACACCCATACACACACACACTGACTCATTCACAAACACTCACAGCCATACACACTCAGATATGTACACGTACACACACCCAAACGTCCACAATCACAAACATAGATGCACACGCTCATTCAGGCACATATTTACAAATTCACACTCAAATGTAATCAGACACGTACAAACACAGAAACACACACAGATATAAACAAACACTAACACACATGCGAACACACACAGGAGACAACACACACACCCCTACCCTCACATTCACACACTCACAGAAAAACACAATCACACTTAAAAAACACACGTGCATACGCAGACATGTGAATACACCCAAGCCAACACAGTAACATACAAATGCACTCATTCACTGACTCTCATACTCACCCACATATCTCCCACTGCATGCACTCACACACATACACACACACACGCACACACTCACACCAACGCACACAAGAACCAACCTCACACAATCATTCACACTCCCGCACCCAAGCACCAACGCCCACTCAATCCCAAACTCACTGACACACTCACTTGCAAACGCCTGCACATTCTCACACACCTCCCCACACCAAAACACAATGTCACACACTAACTCATTCACACTAACTCTCGCACCCATGAACAAAGAAATTCATGTTCAAATACACATGTACACACAGATGCAGTCACACATTCACTCACATACACCCACCAACACCCCAAAACTCACACTCACACTCACCCACACATGACTCCCTTGCAATCACATGCACACCTACAGAGAAAAAAATTACAGACGCTCGCACACTCACATTTACACTCCCGCACAGTCACTTACACACACATTCAAAACTCACACGCTCATACACCTACACGTTTACACATTTACTCTGTCTCGCACTCACACACAAACACCCTCCAAAGCATTTGAATCCATACTCAGACACACATGCCAACCCACTAAGACACATCACACAAATACACACACTCACCCCTCACATACACATTCAAACACACACAGACACACAAGCCAACTCACAAAAACAAAATTCTCACATTGACTCTGTCACTCACACTCACACACTCAACACCACATGCAATCACACACACACAGAAACACAAACACACACGGGAATACGCTCTCTCGCATTCACTGAAACACACATTTATACACCCTCTTACACACCCACACACACAGAAATACAGACTCACAAACATGTGCCCATACAATCACACATATGCACCCCGTCATTCACTCACACATTCATACTCACTCACACTCAAAAACAGACTCACACACCCACACCCACACACAGAAATACATACTCACAAATATACGCACATACAGTCACACCTATGTCCCCACTCTTACTCCGACTCACACACTCATACCCCCTTACTCAAAAATAGACTCACACCTCTACACACACAAAAATACACACTCACAAACAGGTACATACAATATCACATATGTACCCCCTTTCCGTCACTCAAACATTTATACTCACTCACACTCAAAAAGAGATTCAAACACCTACCCACACACAAATACCCACTCACAAGCATATACACCTACAAACACAAATGCCCACATGCACAGATGACAACACACACTCATGCACACCCATACAAACCCATGAACACCAACACTCACACACCCACCCTCACACCAAACGCATTCACATGCTTTCACACTCACACACACAAACACACACACACCCTTGAATTCATACTCTGACCCATAAGCCAACCCACTAAGACCCATCAGTCACACACACCCACACATAACTCACACACATTGAAATACGTACTGAAACACAGAAGCCAACTCCCACGAATAAAACTCTCACGCAGACTGTCACTGACACACACTCACCGACACATGCTATCAAACGTACACACACAAACACAGACACACTCTCTCACATTCCCTCAAACTCAGATACAAACACCCACACTTACACACTCACACACGCAGAAATATGCACTCACAAGTATACACACATACAATCACACATAGGTACCCACTCTCACTCTCACTCACACAGTCATACGCACTTACTTAAAAATTGACTCACACCTATACACACACAAAAAGGCACACTCACAAGCATATACACGTAAAAACACAAGCACACATGCCAACACACAGTCACACATTACACACGTACGGAAATACACACTCACATATATACGCACATACAATCACACATTATGCACACCTGTCACTCACTCACACCTTCGTACTCACTCGCACTCAAAAGTAGACTCACACACCTACACACACACAGAAATACACACTCACAAATATACACACATACAATCACACAATTTACCCACTCTAACTCTGACTCACACAGTCATACTCACTCACTCAAAGATAGACTCACACCTATACACACACAAGAATATACACTCCCAGGCATATACACATGAAAACACAAACACACATGCACCGATGCCAACAGTCACACACACTTTACACACTTATAAACACAGAAGTCACACACTCACCTCACAAACATATGTACATGCCATATCACATATGTACCCCCTTTCAGTCACTCACACATTTATACTCACTCACACTCAAAAATAATCTCAAACACCTACACACACAAATACGCACTCACAAGCCTATGCACATACAAACATAATCACACACATACACAGATGCCAACACACCTGCACACACCCATACACACACTCAAAAGCACACACACATTCACCCTCACACACATATGAACCTACACGTACACACAAATGCACGAGTACAAACACAAACACAACACACAGACACATAACGCAAAACACAGTATTGTACACATCACACACCAGCACACACAAAAACCCTTACACAAAAACATTCATATACATACACCCTTGGACACAAGCACTCACACACCAACATACACACTTACACAGTAAGTCACAAACACACACTCAAAAATAGGCTCACACACCTACACACACACAGAAATACACACTCAACACTATACGCACATACAATCACACATATGTACCTACTCTCGCTCTCACTCACATATTCATACGTACTCAAAAATGGACTCGCACCTATACACACACAAAATTACACACTCACAAGCATATACACATGAAAACACAAACACACATACACAGATGCCAACACACAGTCACACACACCCTTACACACTTATAACCACACAAGTCACACACTCACCCTCACACACACTTACACACATATGAACATACACATGCAGACATTCACACTCTCTCACACACACACTCACCCACAAAATCACCCACAATATTGAATCGATACTCAAACCCGAGGCAACACACTGACACACATCACAAACGCACACCCGTTCCCATCTCACACACACACACGTACACACCCATACACACACACACTGACTCATTCACAAACACTCACAGCCATACACACTCAGATATGTACACGTACACACACCCAAACGTCCACAATCACAAACATAGATGCACACGCTCATTCATGCACATATTTACAAATTCACACTCAAATGTAATCAGACACGTACAAACACAGAAACACACACAGATATAAACAAACACTAACACACATGTGAACACACACAGGAGACAACACACACACCCCTACCCTCACATTCACACACTCACAGAAAAACACAATCACACTTAAAAAACACACGTGCATACGCAGACATGTGAATACACCCAAGCCAACACAGTAACATACAAATGCACTCATTCACTGACTCTCATACTCACCCACATATCTCCCACTGCATGCACTCACACACATACACACACACACGCACACACTCACACCAACGCACACAAGAACCAACCTCACACAATCATTCACACTCCCGCACCCAAGCACCAACGCCCACTCAATCCCAAACTCACTGACACACTCACTTGCAAACGCCTGCACATTCTCACACACCTCCCCACACCAAAACACAATGTCACACACTAACTCATTCACACTAACTCTCGCACCCATGAACAAAGAAATTCATGTTCAAATACACATGTACACACAGATGCAGTCACACATTCACTCACATACACCCACCAACACCCCAAAACTCACACTCACACTCACCCACACATGACTCCCTTGCAATCACATGCACACCTACAGAGAAAAAAATTACAGACGCTCGCACACTCACATTTACACTCCCGCACAGTCACTTACACACACATTCAAAACTCACACGCTCATACACCTACACGTTTACACATTTACTCTGTCTCGCACTCACACACAAACACCCTCCAAAGCATTTGAATCCATACTCAGACACACATGCCAACCCACTAAGACACATCACACAAATACACACACTCACCCCTCACATACACATTCAAACACACACAGACACACAAGCCAACTCAAAAACAAAATTCTCACATTGACTCTGTCACTCACACTCACACACTCAACACCACATGCAATCACACACACACAGAAACACAAACACACACGGGAATACGCTCTCTCGCATTCACTGAAACACACATTTATACACCCTCTTACACACCCACACACACAGAAATACAGACTCACAAACATGTGCCCATACAATCACACATATGCACCCCGTCATTCACTCACACATTCATACTCACTCACACTCAAAAACAGACTCACACACCCACACCCACACACAGAAATACATACTCACAAATATACGCACATACAGTCACACCTATGTCCCCACTCTTACTCCGACTCACACACTCATACCCCCTTACTCAAAAATAGACTCACACCTCTACACACACAAAAATACACACTCACAAACAGGTACATACAATATCACATATGTACCCCCTTTCCGTCACTCAAACATTTATACTCACTCACACTCAAAAAGAGATTCAAACACCTACCCACACACAAATACCCACTCACAAGCATATACACCTACAAACACAAATGCCCACATGCACAGATGACAACACACACTCATGCACACCCATACAAACCCATGAACACCAACACTCACACACCCACCCTCACACCAAACGCATTCACATGCTTTCACACTCACACACACAAACACACACACACCCTTGAATTCATACTCTGACCCATAAGCCAACCCACTAAGACCCATCAGTCACACACACCCACACATAACTCACACACATTGAAATACGTACTGAAACACAGAAGCCAACTCCCACGAATAAAACTCTCACGCAGACTGTCACTGACACACACTCACCGACACATGCTATCAAACGTACACACACAAACACAGACACACTCTCTCACATTCCCTCAAACTCAGATACAAACACCCACACTTACACACTCACACACGCAGAAATATGCACTCACAAGTATACACACATACAATCACACATAGGTACCCACTCTCACTCTCACTCACACAGTCATACGCACTTACTTAAAAATTGACTCACACCTATACACACACAAAAAGGCACACTCACAAGCATATACACGTCAAAACACAAGCACACATGCCAACACACAGTCACACATTACACACGTACAGAAATACACACTCACATATATACGCACATACAATCACACATTATGCACACCTGTCACTCACTCACACCTTCGTACTCACTCGCACTCAAAAGTAGACTCACACACCTACACACACACAGAAATACACACTCACAAATATACACACATACAATCACACAATTTACCCACTCTAACTCTGACTCACACAGTCATACTCACTCACTCAAAGATAGACTCACACCTATACACACACAAGAATATACACTCCCAGGCATATACACATGAAAACACAAACACACATGCACCGATGCCAACAGTCACACACACTTTACACACTTATAAACACAGAAGTCACACACTCACCTCACAAACATATGTACATGCCATATCACATATGTACCCCCTTTCAGTCACTCACACATTTATACTCACTCACACTCAAAAATAATCTCAAACACCTACACACACAAATACGCACTCACAAGCCTATGCACATACAAACATAATCACACACATACACAGATTCCAACACACCTGCACACACCCATACACACACTCAAAAGCACACACACATTCACCCTCACACACATATGAACCTACACGTACACACAAATGCACGAGTACAAACACAAACACAACACACAGACACATAACGCAAAACACAGTATTGTACACATCACACACCAGCACACACAAAAACCCTTACACAAAAACAGTCATATACATACACCCTTGGACACAAGCACTCACACACCAACATACACACTTACACAGTAAGTCACAAACACACACTCAAAAATAGGCTCACACACCTACACACACACAGAAATACACACTCAACACTATACGCACATACAATCACACATATGTACCTACTCTCGCTCTCACTCACATATTCATACGTACTCAAAAATGGACTCGCACCTATACACACACAAAATTACACACTCACAAGCATATACACATGAAAACACAAACACACATACACAGATGCCAACACACAGTCACACACACCCTTACACACTTATAACCACACAAGTCACACACTCACCCTCACACACACTTACACACATATGAACATACACATGCAGACATTCACACTCTCTCACACACACACTCACCCACAAACTCACCCACAATATTGAATCGATACTCAAACCCGAGGCAACACACTGACACACATCACAAACGCACACCCGTTCCCATCTCACACACACACACGTACACACCCATACACACACACACTGACTCATTCACAAACACTCACTGCCATACACACTCAGATATGTACACGTACACACACCCAAACGTCCACAATCACAAACATAGATGCACACGCTCATTCAGGCACATATTTACAAATTCACACTCAAATGTAATCAGACACGTACAAACACAGAAACACACACAGATATAAACAAACACTAACACACATGCGAACACACACAGGAGACAACACACACACCCCTACCCTCACATTCACACACTCACAGAAAAACACAATCACACTTAAAAAACACACGTGCATACGCAGACATGTGAATACACCCAAGCCAACACAGTAACATACAAATGCACTCATTCACTGACTCTCATACTCACCCACATATCTCCCACTGCATGCACTCACACACATACACACACACACGCACACACTCACACCAACGCACACAAGAACCAACCTCACACAATCATTCACACTCCCGCACCCAAGCACCAACGCACACTCAATCCCAAACTCACTGACACACTCACTTGCAAACGCCTGCACATTCTCACACACCTCCCCACACCAAAACACAATGTCACACACTAACTCATTCACACTAACTCTCGCACCCATGAACAAAGAAATTCATGTTCAAATACACATGTACACACAGATGCAGTCACACATTCACTCACATACACCCACCAACACCCCAAAACTCACACTCACCCACACAAGACTCCCTTGCAATCACATGCACACCTACAGAGAAAAAATTCCAGACGCTCGCACACTCACATTTACACTCCCGCACAGTCACTTACACACACATTCAAAACTCACACGCTCATACACCTACACGTTTACACATTTACTCTGTCTCGCACTCACACACAAACACCCTCCAAAGCATTTGAATCCATACTCAGACACACATGCCAACCCACTAAGACACATCACACAAATACACACACTCACCGCTCACATACACTTTCAAACACACACAGACACACAAGCCAACTCACAAAAACAAAATTCTCACATTGACTCTGTCACTCACACTCACACACTCAACACCACATGCAATCACACACACACAGAAACACAAACACACACGGGAATACGCTCTCTCGCATTCACTGAAACACACATTTATGCACCCTCTTACACACCCACACACACAGAAATACGGACTCACAAACATAGGCCCGTACAATCACACCTATGTACCCGGTCATTCACTCACACATTCATACTCACTCACACTCAAAAACAGACTCACACACCCACACCCACACACAGAAATACATACTCACAAATATACGCACATACAGTCACACCTATGTCCCCACTCTTACTCCGACTCACACACTCATACCCCCTTACTCAAAAATAGACTCACACCTCTACACACACAAAAATACACACTCACAAACAGGTACATACAATATCACATATGTACCCCCTTTCCGTCACTCAAACATTTATACTCACTCACACTCAAAAAGAGATTCAAACACCTACCCACACACAAATACCCACTCACAAGCATATACACCTACAAACACAAATGCCCACATGCACAGATGACAACACACACTCATGCACACCCATACAAACCCATGAACACCAACACTCACACACCCACCCTCACACCAAACGCATTCACATGCTTTCACACTCACACACACAAACACACACACACCCTTGAATTCATACTCTGACCCATAAGCCAACCCACTAAGACCCGTCACACACACCCACACATAACTCACACACATTGAAATACGTACTGAAACACAGAAGCCAACTCCCACGAATAAAACTCTCACGCAGACTGTCACTGACACACACTCACCGACACATGCTATCAAACGTACACACACAAACACAGACACACTCTCTCACATTCCCTCAAACTCAGATACAAACACCCACACTTACACACTCACACACGCAGAAATATGCACTCACAAGTATACACACATACAATCACACATAGGTACCCACTCTCACTCTCACTCACACAGTCATACGCACTTACTTAAAAATTGACTCACACCTATACACACACAAAAAGGCACACTCACAAGCATATACACGTAAAAACACAAGCACACATGCCAACACACAGTCACACATTACACACGTACAGAAATACACACTCACATATATACGCACATACAATCACACATTATGCACACCTGTCACTCACTCACACCTTCGTACTCACTCGCACTCAAAAGTAGACTCACACACCTACACACACACAGAAATACACACTCACAAATATACACACATACAATCACTCAATTTACCCACTCTAACTCTGACTCACACAGTCATACTCACTCAAAGATAGACTCACACCTATACACACACACAAGAATATACACTCCCAGGCATATACACATGAAAACACAAACACACATGCACCGATGCCCACAGTCACACACACCTTTACACACTTATAAACACAGAAGTCACACACTCACCTCACAAACATATGTACATGCCATATCACATATGTACCCCCTTTCAGTCACTCACACATTTATACTCACTCACACTCAAAAATAATCTCAAACACCTACACACACAAATACGCACTCACAAGCCTATGCACAACATACAAACGTAAACACACACATACACAGATGCCAACACAGCTGCACACACCCATACACACACTCAAAAGCACACACACATTCACCCTCACACACATATGAACCTACACGTACACACAAATGCACGAGTACAAACACAAACACAACACACAGACACATAACGCAAAACACAATATTGTACACATCACACACCAGCCCACACAAAAACCCTTACACAAAAACATTCATATACATACACCCTTGGACACAAGCACTCACACACCAACATACACACTTACACAGTAAGTCACAAACACTCACACTCAAAAATAGGCTCACACACCTACACACACACAGAAATACACACTCAACACTATACGCACATACAATCACACATATGTACCTACTCTCGCTCTCACTCACATATTCATACGTACTCAAAAATGGACTCGCACCTATACACACACAAAATTACACACTCACAAGCATATACACATGAAAACACAAACACACATACACAGATGCCAACACACAGTCACACACACCCTTACACACTTATAACCACACAAGTCACACACTCACCCTCACACACACTTACACACATGAACATACACATGCAGACATTCACACTCTCTCACACACACACTCACCCACAAACTCACCCACAATATTGAATCGATACTCAAACCCGAGGCAACACACTGACACACATCACAAACGCACACCCGTTCCCATCTCACACACACACACGTACACACCCATACACACACACACTGACTCATTCACAAACACTCACAGCCATACACACTCAGATATGTACACGTACACACACCCAAACGTCCACAATCACAAACATAGATGCACACGCTCATTCAGGCACATATTTACAAATTCACACTCAAATGTAATCAGACACGTACAAACACAGAAACACACACAGATATAAACAAACACTAACACACATGCGAACACACACAGGAGACAACACACACACCCCTACCCTCACATTCACACACTCACAGAAAAACACAATCACACTTAAAAAACACACGTGCATACGCAGACATGTGAATACACCCAAGCCAACACAGTAACATACAAATGCACTCATTCACTGACTCTCATACTCACCCACATATCTCCCACTGCATGCACTCACACACATACACACACACGCACACACTCACACCAATGCACACAATAACCAACCTCACACAATCATTCACACTCCCGCACCCAAGCACCAATGCACACTCAATCCCAAACTCACTGACACACTCACTTGCAAACGCCTGCACATTCTCACACACCTCCCCACACCAAAACACAATGTCACACACTAACTCATTCACACTAACTCTCGCACCCATGAACAAAGAAATTCATGTTCAAATACACATGTACACACAGATGCAGTCACACATTCACTCACATACACCCACCAACACCCCAAAACTCACACTCACCCACACATGACTCCCTTGCAATCACATGCACACCTACAGAGAAAAAATTCCAGACGCTCGCACACTCACATTTACACTCCCGCACAGTCACTTACACACACATTCAAAACTCACACGCTCATACACCTACACGTTTACACATTTACTCTGTCTCGCACTCACACACAAACACCCTCCAAAGCATTTGAATCCATACTCAGACACACATGCCAACCCACTAAGACACATCACACAAATACACACACTCACCCCTCACATACACATTCAAACACACACAGACACACAAGCCAACTCACAAAAACAAAATTCTCACATTGACTCTGTCACTCACACTCACACACTCAACACCACATGCAATCACACACACACAGAAACACAAACACACACGGGAATACGCTCTCTCGCATTCACTGAAACACACATTTATACACCCTCTTACACACCCACACACACAGAAATACGGACTCACAAACATGTGCCCATACAATCACACATATGCACCCCGTCATTCACTCACACATTCATACTCACTCACACTCAAAAACAGACTCACACACCCACACACACACACAGAAATACATACTCACAAATATACGCACATACAGTCACACCT